>NC_068553.1:4535491-4655491 GCF_026212275.2 Microplitis demolitor
ATTATTATATAATAATAATAATAATAATAATAATAATCATAATAATAATAATAATAATAATAATAATAATAATCATAATAATAATCATAATAATAATAATAATAATAATAATAATAATCATAATAATAATCATAATAATAATAATAATAATAATAATCATAATAATAATAATAATAATAATAATAATAATAATAATAATAATAATAATAATAATAATAATAATAATAATAATAATAATAATAATCATAATAATAATAATAATAATAATAATAATAATAATAATAATAATAATAATAATAATAATAATAATAATAATAATAATAATAATAATAATAATAATAATAATAATAATCATAATAATAATAATAATAATAATAATCATAATAATAATAATAATAATAATAATCATAATAATAATAATAATAATAATAATAATCATAATAATAATAATAATAATAATAATAATAATAATAATAATAATAATCATAATAATAATAATAATAATAATAATAATAATAATCATAATAATAATAATAATAATAATAATAATAATAATAATAATAATAATAATAATAATAATAATAATAATAATAATAATAATAATAATAATAATAATAATAATAATAATAATAATAATAATAATAATAATAATAATAATCATAATAATAATAATAATAATAATAATAATAATAATAATAATAATATAATAATAATAATAATAATAATAATAATAATAATAATAATAATAATAATAATAATAATCATAATAATAATAATAATAATAATAATAATAATAATAATAATAATAATAATAATAATAATAATAATAATAATAATAATAATAATAATAATAATAATAATAATCATAATCATAATAATAATAATAATAATAATAATAATAATAATAATAATCATAATAATAATAATAATAATAATAATAATAATAATAATAATAATAATAATAATAATCATAATAATAATAATAATAATAATAATAATAATAATAATAATAATAATAATAATAATAATAATAATAATAATAATAATAATAATAATAATAATAATAATAATAATAATAATAATAATAATAATAATAATAATAATAATAATAATAATAATAATAATAATAATAATAATAATAATAATAATAATAATAATAATAATAATAATCATAATAATCATAATAATAATAATCATAATAATAATAATAATAATAATAATAATAATAATAATCATAATAATAATAATAATAATAATAATAATAATAATAATAATAATAATAATAATAATAATAATAATAATAATAATAATAATAATAATAATAATAATAATAATAATAATAATAATAATAATAATAATAATAATAATAATAATAATAATAATAATAATAATAATAATAATAATAATAATAATAATAATAATAATAATAATAATAATAATAATAATAATAATAATAATAATAATAATAATCATAATAATAATAATAATAATAATAATAATAATAATAATAATAATAATAATCATAATAATAATAATAATAATAATAATAATAATAATCATAATAATAATAATAATAATAATAATAATAATAATAATATAATAATAATCATAATAATAATAATAATAATAATAATAATAATAATAATCATAATAATAATCATAATAATAATAATAATAATCATAATAATAATAATAATAATAATAATAATAATAATAATAATAATAATAATAATAATAATAATAATAATAATAATAATAATAATAATAATAATAATAATAATAATAATAATAATAATAATAATAATAATAATAATAATAATAATAATAATAATAATAATAATAATAATAATAATAATAATAATAATAATAATAATAATAATAATAATAATAATAATAATAATAATAATAATAATAATAATAATAATAATAATAATAATAATAATAATAATAATAATAATAATAATAATAATAATAATAATAATAATAATAATAATAATAATAATAATAATAATAATAATAATAATAATAATAATAATAATAATATAATAATAATAATAATAATAATAATAATAATAATAATAATAATAATAATAATAATAATAATAATAATAATAATAATAATAATAATAATAATAATAATAATAATAATAATAATAATAATAATAATAATAATAATAATAATAATAATAATAATAATAATAATAATAATAATAATAATAATAATAATAATAATAATAATAATAATAATAATAATAATAATAATAATAATAATAATAATAATAATAATAATAATAATAATAATAATAATAATAATAATAATAATAATAATAATAATAATAATAATAATAATAATAATAATAATAATAATAATAATAATAATAATAATAATAATAATAATAATAATAATAATAATAATAATAATAATAATAATAATAATAATAATAATAATAATAATAATAATAATAATAATAATAATAATAATAATAATAATAATAATAATAATAATAATAATAATAATAATAATAATAATAATAATAATAATAATAATAATAATAATCATAATAATAATAATAATAATAATAATAATAATAATAATAATAATAATAATAATAATAATAATAATAATAATAATAATAATAATAATAATAATAATAATAATAATAATAATAATAATAATCATAATAATAATAATAATAATAATCATAATAATAATAATAATAATAATAATAATCATAATAATAATAATAATAATAATAATAATAATCATAATAATAATCATAATAATAATAATAATAATAATAATAATAATCATAATAATAATAATAATAATAATAATAATAATAATCATAATAATAATAATAATAATAATAATAATAATAATAATAATTATAATAATAATAATAATAATAATAATAATAATAATAATAATAATAATAATAATAATAATAATCATAATAATAATAATAATAATAATAATAATAATCATAATAATAATAATAATAATAATAATAATAATAATAATAATAATTATAATAATAATAATAATAATAATAATAATAATAATAATAATAATAATAATAATCATAATAATAATAATAATAATAATAATAATAATAATAATAATAATAATAATAATAATCATAATAATAATAATAATAATAATAATCATAATAATAATAATAATAATAATAATAATAATAATAATAATAATAATAATAATCATAATAATAATAATAATAATAATAATAATAATAATCATAATAATAATAATAATAATAATAATAATAATAATAATAATAATAATAATAATAATCATAATAATAATAATAATAATAATAATAATAATCATAATAATAATCATAATAATAATCATAATAATAATAATAATAATAATAATAATAATCATAATAATAATAATAATAATAATAATAATAATAATCATAATAATAATAATAATAATAATCATAATAATAATAATAATAATAATAATAATAATAATAATAATAATAATAATAATAATAATAATAATAATAATAATAATAATAATAATAATAATAATAATAATAATAATAATAATAATAATAATAATAATAATAATAATAATAATAATAATAATAATAATAATAATAATAATAATAATAATAATAATAATAATAATAATAATAATAATAATAATAATAATAATAATAATAATAATAATAATAATAATAATAATAATAATAATAATAATAATAATAATAATAATAATAATAATAATAATAATAATAATAATAATAATAATAATAATAATAATAATAATAATAATAATAATAATAATAATAATAATAATAATAATAATAATCATAATAATAATAATAATCATAATAATAATAATAATAATAATAATAATAATAATAATAATAATAATAATAATAATAATAATAATAATAATAATAATAATAATAATAATAATAATAATAATAATAATAATAATAATAATAATAATAATAATAATAATAATAATAATAATAATAATAATAATAATAATAATAATAATAATAATAATAATAATAATAATAATAATAATAATAATAATAATAATAATAATAATAATAATAATAATAATAATAATAATAATAATAATAATAATAATAATAATAATAATAATAATAATAATAATAATAATAATAATAATAATAATAATAATAATAATAATAATAATAATAATAATAATAATAATAATAATAATAATAATAATAATAATAATAATAATAATAATAATAATAATAATAATAATAATAATAATAATAATAATAATAATAATAATAATAATAATAATAATAATAATAATAATAATAATAATAATAATAATAATAATAATAATAATAATAATAATAATAATAATAATAATAATAATAATAATAATAATAATAATAATAATAATAATAATAATAATAATAATAATAATAATAATAATAATAATAATAATAATAATAATAATAATAATAATAATAATAATAATAATAATAATAATAATAATAATAATAATAATAATAATAATAATAATAATAATAATAATAATAATAATAATAATAATAATAATAATAATAATAATAATAATAATAATAATAATAATAATAATAATAATAATAATAATAATAATAATTATGTCATTTGAAAGTGAATTTCAAATATTTATTTGACGATAAATATTTTATAACAATAATTTTTATAAACTCGTATCATTTTAGAGTTATCGTTATCCATATGTGTCGAAATGATTATCGGAGAATGATCAGTTATTAGAATATATGGAAAGTTGTACCACAAAAAGGCTGTTCCATGAAGTCGTCATTGTAACAAGATCTGCTGCAACATTCTTCGTCTTCTGTGCACTTTATGAAAAAATAAAAATTTTAGTAATAAATTATTCATATTTCAAACAATCATAAGTAATTGGAGAACGTGGAGTATAATAAGACACTATTTTTCGGGAAAAAAAAGTTTATTTCTAATGGAAATATTAAATCTGCCCTCCATTCAGCTAATCAACTTACCCTCAAATTTTTCACAAATCATTACCAAGATAATAAAAAAATATAATTTTTTTTTTCGAAAATCGTATGTCTTATTTTACTTGGGATTCTCCGATACTTTAAACTGTAAAAAGTTAGGCGTGAATTCGAATTTCATTTAAATTTGCATTCACTCCGATTCGGAGTTTTAGTATGAAAATAAAATCCCATAGAACTGAATCTCATTTCCACTCCACAAATTTTTTACAGCATAATAATATTTTGTTCGTGCAGGACCGTGGTCTTTAGTGCAAGCGTACGCTACAGCAGCAAACAGAGCCACGGCCAAAATTAACAATAAGAACAACTTGACGTTAAACATTTTGTAGTGAAGTAAATCTTGGGCTGTAAAAATATAAATTTTAATATTTCATTATTTTATTAGCAATATTTAAATATATAATTTATATTAAATATATAATTGTTCTTACGTTTTTGCGGACGCTATCGATACTTTGATCAAGTACTTTGTGGACAGTTAATTATTCTGATGTCTTATTTATATTAGTAGCCCCTCTCGATTCATTGCTGTTAACTCGTTCTTTGATTTTAATTGCTTGGCTTACGTAGTCTTCAAATTTCTTCCATCAAGTGTTCGACTTATCTAATTTTAGAGGACACGCGAAATTGCATAATTCAAAGTATACGCGATACGATAATTACTTACATACGTTAAAATTGTTATCGGTTTTGCAAAAGGAAAAAAAAAATTATTATATGTTCTTTTATTTCCAATAGAAAATATTATATTTTAAACATGTAAACTATTTGCCGATAGAAAAATAATGAAATTGACAATAAAATAAACAAAAACTTTTTTTTAAGTCAAATTTATTTTTTCATAATTAAAATAAAATATAGAACCTCATTAAAAATACATGTTTACTGAATTTTTAAGATTTAAAAATATTCAGATGCTTGTAATAAAAATGCGTTAGGCCGTGGAAATTTTTTATTTTTTATTTTCAAATACTATTTAAATTTTTAGTCAGCACATAATATTTATGTATTTAGAATATTTTTTTTAAATTTCGTTGAATAAAGTTTACATAAATTTATAAACAAAACCAGACATTTTACAAAATAATAGTCGCAATTGTTTTCTCATAAATTAAAAAAAAAAAATATATATATATATACATCTAAACTGAATCGAAAACGAATTATGAGTTGTTTTAGATATTCTTTTAGATTCGAATTAATAAAAATAGTTACTATTCACTGCCAAATAGTGATCGTCAAGTGTTTTCCACTAATTCGTTTTTGGAAAAAAGCTTATGCACATGCGAAAATTCCCATCATAGCTTTTTGACATGAACCGGAGCAACAAGCCGAGTCGCTGCCGCACTGGAAAAAAAAACAATGAGTATAATTAATCATCATCCTCAATTTAATATACAATATGTAATATATTATAAAAATAATAATATTTTGTTCGTACTAATTCCTTGGATTGGATGCATGCAAAGGTTTCGGCAGCAAACAAAACCACTATCAAAACTTCTAACAAGAATATCTACATATTAAACATCTTGTATAGTTCCCGGGAAAAAATGTTTTTATAAAATTTTACAAAATTTTAGTAGATAGATAGATAGATAAATAAGTTTTATTTGATCTTGGAGTCGAGACTTCCTCAAGACCATCAATTTTACATTAATTTAATTTTTAGTATACATTAGATACAGTGCTTAAAGTAATGAAAATATAACAGTAATCATATTATATAATTTTCTCAGACAATAGTTAATAGTTAATAGTTAATGATAAATAATTTATTCAATTCAGATTTAATTAGGCATAGAACTAAATGCTGCAATAATCAATACAATATTATTAGTTTAATTAGTTTCTATTCTCAGTATAGTAATTAAAGCACGCATTACGGAATTCTTCAAAATTTGTTACTATAGTAACATTCGTTGGTAAAGAATTCCAGACACGAATGCCATGCATAAGAAAGGAATGCTCATACATACAACAATTTGACCTAGGTAATCTAAAAATATCATTCCTTACATCTTCTCTTCGCAGTGCAACAGGCAAAAATTCTAGTTTAGACCTGAATAATTGCTGATAATTTAACATAATTTCCTTATAAAAAAGACAAGCTATAAAATAATCTCTGCTGATATCAAGTTTTAGCCATCCTAATCTTGCATAATATGGCGTGACATGCTCTAATCTAGATATTTTAAAAATATATTTAACACAAGAGTTCATTTTACGCTGCATTCTGATCTGTAGTTTTTTAGAAATATTTGTGTAGGCAGCGCAACAGTAATCAAATATCGGAAAGATTAAAGTAGTTACAAGTTTTATTCTCAGTTGTTCATTGAAGATTTTATTATTAATTTTTAACTGAGCAAGGACCCTCATTGTACGGCAGCATATACTAACAACTTGATTTTCCCATGACAGAGTATCATCGATCATCACACCTAAATATTTTACAACCCTTTCGTATTGAATGACACAATCATTGACAACAATATTATTCGCATATTTACATTCATAACAACTTATTTTCACTCTACTACCAAATATGGAAGCTTTTGTTTTCGTACCATTTAACTGTAAACAATTCAATTTACACCACTTTTCAATCTTACTTCATTATTTAGGATAGGAACACACTCATTAACTTGCAAAACATGACAGGAAGTATAAATTACTAAATCATCAGCATAGAGTAGATGTTTACAATTGAGCTGATTTGTGAGATCAGTAACATATATTCAAAATAGTAAAGGGCCAAGTACACTACCCTGAGGCACGCCATTTACCACTTCTCTCAAAGATGATGTTTTACCATCAACAACTACTGATTGCTTTCTATCAGTCAAATAAGATTTAATCCAAGTAATGGTTTCATCTGAAAAATTCATTCGTAATAATTTATATAATAATCTTTTATGATTGACTGAGTCAAATGCCTTGCTTAAATCAAAGAAAATTGCTATTGTTACTTTAGACTCATCAATTGCAAAACGAATATCATCACATAACTTTATAACTGCCGTCTGTGTATTTAATCCTATTTTAAAAGCCATTTGATACTCATCCATATAATTATTATCATTAATATATTTAACCATCTGGTCATGCACACATCTCTCAAGAGCTTTTGATACATTATTCAGTAGTGATATAGGTCGAAAATCTTTACAGTTTACTGCATTTTTAATCTTAGGTATTGGAATAACATGCGAAAACTTCCATTCAGTAGGAAAAATCCCAGTAGTTAGCGACTTATTGAATAGATCTGTAATAAACGGTAGGACATACATCAAGGTACATTTATATGCTTTTATCGAAAAATTGTCTGGACCTACTGAATTAGAAGTTATTCGCATAATTGATTTCTTTACAATATTATCATCTAGTTCTGAAAAATGAAAATATACATTATTATTATTGGTATTATTAATATTGACGACTGTAATATCAGTTATATCTATATCAACGTTCATGCCGCTAGAAGATTGAATAAAAAAATCATTCAATTCATTTGGATTTAATCTAGTCACCGATTGAGTATTTTTATGCTTTATTAAACCTAGCCTTCTCAAATCATTCCACATTCCTTTCGAATTTTTAGCACTACTTAGTTGATTATCAAAATAACATTTTTTCTCTTTACTTATTCGCTTCTTAACTAACCGACGCACAGATGAATATTCTTTGTAGGCATAACCTGTTCTTTTGAAAATTCGATAGAGTTTGTCTCGACGAGCTTGGAGATTTTTAATTTGACTTGTAATCCAGGGCGTTGGAGGACGTCGTGGACATACTGTTTTTTCAGGTGCCAAACTGTCTATAACTCGTTCAAGATGTCGATGTAACCATTCATTTTTTTCATTCACCGAATTTAATGATTTCATGATGTTAATGTCAATGTCATTGAATAAGCGCCTCAGTAAATCATCATCAATGTTATGCCAGCTTCGAAATGTGAAACTGTTTAGTTTTTGCAACTCCAATTTATATTTATAAACTACAGATATGAGATCATGATCTGATAGAAATGGTTGTAACGACTGTTCGAATGAAAAATCTTTCCTCGATCATCGACAATACAGACATCAATAGTCAAATTGGAGTATTCTAAATGATGTGTTGGGCCAAAAGGTACAATATATAAACCAAAATCATTACAGATACTCCGAAGTTGATCACCGTAAAAATTTCTGTGCTGACATTTCATAAAATTTTATACTGAAAATGGCCTGGTAAAATTTTATAAAGTTTTATAAAATTTTATAAAGTTTTATATAATTTTATAAAGTTTTATAAAATTTTATAAAATTTTACCAGGCCATTTTTAGTAAAAAATTTTATCAAATTTTGTAACATTTTATAAAATCATTATTTTTTTCCGGGATGGGTCACCTATCCAATTCATGTCCCTCCTCGATGCTACTCAACTTTTGTGATCTATGGATTGTAGCCTACTCCGCTTGTTTTTTTTTTTTTTTTTTTTTAAAATAATTTTATTTATTACTTACTGTACATCACATGTTATACATAAGAATGGTTAAATAAATTATATAAGAAAAACCAGAATATTTGCTTGTGTTATATTTCTTTTTCCTATGGACACTGGACACCATCCATGCTTCTCGTGCCCTTTCCGTATTGAATATTATGTCTTTGGAGACGTTCCTTTTGGTATGATTTGCCTTCTCAGGCTGCGTTTACGTGTTGGTTGGTGGGAAAATTGTTAAAACCACCATTGGTAAGTGAAACCACCATTGGTAAGTGCCTGCTCCGCTTGTCCGTTGGCCACTTGTAGTTATGAGGAATTCGTGGCTGTATTTATGATTACATATGATTTCTTATCCGTCATATTTCATAGTATTAATTTATAATAATATTATAATTCGCACATTATTGCAGATATAACTTGTTTCTCAAACACGATCAGGTTAAATAGTATCCCAGGAAAAAAT
This sequence comes from Microplitis demolitor, assembly GCF_026212275.2. Taxonomy (NCBI): domain Eukaryota; kingdom Metazoa; phylum Arthropoda; class Insecta; order Hymenoptera; family Braconidae; genus Microplitis; species Microplitis demolitor. Next base: position 4,545,498 of record NC_068553.1, read on the forward strand.
GAATTTGTCTAATCATATATAAACACTTATATATAATTAGATCTGAAAATTGGCCAGATCTAATCATATATAATTATATAAAGTATTTGCCTAATCATATATATTTATATATAACCACTTATGTAAGTATAGTATATATATAAGTATATATATATATGTATGTATATATGTATATATATATATATATATATATATATATATATATATATATATATATATATATATATATATTGTAAAATGAGCGAATAAACTAATTGGATCTGATTTAGGCGAGGTTACTTAAACAATTAAAAATTACACAGATTTTATCACAAAATAAATTATAGATTTATTTACATTTATTTACACCTTAAAAATTATGAGAACTTATGTTCAAGCGAATTCGACTAGAAAATAATACGCGATAGCGAATGCAAACTCACAGTTATTTTATTCACGTATAAATTGACACGTGGTCAGTAGCGGTTAAGTCAGCAATAATAAATTAACAATTAATTATTAGCGAAAGAACAATTTATTTATTCTCAATAATTAGCAGCCTTGATATACTGTCTAAATATTGAGGATAATTTAGCGTAGCGATTTAGTTATAATTTCACACAAGTTAATTACTGAAGCGGTTCAAGCACGAGGTTGCAAGTAGCGAAGCACGGTGTAGGAAGAATATTGGGAACGTCGTTGAGTAGTCGAGGAGCTTGGTGTCGACGTGGCAGCCGTGCTGCATAAAACGAATTTTCCTATTGGTTTAAAAGCGCGATAACAGGTAGCAGTTGATAGCGAGCTCTCTCATAGGTTGACCAATATAAGACGAATTTTGTGATTGGCCAGCTTGTAGCGGGTTCTCAGGACGTCTTGACACGATCCTGAGTTAGGAATTGTATGTGCCGGGCCCAAATAGCAAGTGACCCGGCACTATTCTGACCTTCAGTCAGTAGCGAGTTCGGCAACTCCCGAACCTAGCGGAAATGCACAAAGCTTGATTCAAATTAATTAAGCTCGTGACTGAACATTTTCCCCAGCGCTGGCGACTGTGTCGACTGGATTGTCTTCTGGAGAGTGAACTGGTAGTACACACCGCTTAGCGATTGGTCGTACAAGTTCCGTGGTAGCGGTCTTCAGCGTGACTACTCGAGTGAGGCCATCTCTGCCTGGATGTAATGCGAGTACTCGAGCACGCGGCCACTTCGATGGTGGGAATCTTTCATCAGTCAACAAGACTAATGAACCCACTTTGATGTTGTTTTGCGGATTATGCCATTTCGAAATAGATTGATGACGTTGCAGGTACTCTGATGACCATCTACTCCAAAATCTCTGGAACGTTTGTTATAATTGTTGCCAGCGTGACAACGTAGCTGAATTTTTTTCCAGTAGTGAGGGCCTAGGTACGGCTGTTAGCGGTTCACCGATGAGAAAATGTCCAGGAGTTAGAGCGGTTAAATCTGCAAGATCTTCAGATAGCGGAGCGATCGGTCTTGAATTCAACACAGCCTCAATCTGTGTTAAGACTGTAGCGAGTTGGTCGTAAGTCAATAGCGATTCACCAATAGTTCGTATGAGATGGAACTTGATTGACTTTACGGCTGCTTCCCACTTGCCACCAACGTGAGGAGCGCTTGGTGGGTTGAACTTCCAGTCTGTGCCATCTGTAGCGAGTAAATACTGAAGTTCTTTTAGCTGTCTCGATCCTGCTGCGAATTCTTTCTTTAGCGTGGCGTCTGCTCCTACAAAATTTGTACAACAGTCCGAGTATAGGATACTGCAAGCGCCTCTTCGACTAGTGAATCTTCTAAATGCTGCGACGAAAGCGTCAGTAGAGTAATCGGTGACAATTTCAATGTGTATAGCAGAAGTAGCGAGACATACAAACACAGCGATCCATCCTTTATAGGTTTTGGCACCTCGACCTTGGAAAGTCTTCAGTGTTACTGGCCCAGCGTAGTCTATTCCAGTGTGTAAGAATGCTTTAGATGGTCTTACACGAGCGGATGGCAATTGTCCCATTAATTGTTGTGCACGAACACCTCTATGTCTCGTGCACACGACGCAGCGAAGAATGTGTGATCTGACTAGAACTCGATCACCTTCGATCCAGACAGATCTCCGTAGATCAGTGAGAGTCAATTTAGTTCCCCCATGGAATGTTCTTTGATGCGAATGATCTATCAATAGCGTACTTAAGCGTGATGACCTTGGTAAAATGGCTGGATTTTTCTGTTCATCATCCAGCAGCAAATTCTTTAAGCGACCGCCGACTCTGAGTACTCCGTTGTAGTTGACGTCGGGAATCAATTTAGCGAGATGATGATTTCGATGTAGAGAATCACCATCTTTCAATAGCTTCAGCTCTTGCGAATAGTACTGACTTTGAGTATACTTGATCAGCAAAGTCTTAGCGAGTTCCAGGTCAACTGTAGAGAGTGGTATGTCCAGTGAGGACTGCGGCACTTTTTGAAATTTAGTGATGGCACGAAGACAGATTCCAAGCGTGCGAAGTAAAAGTGACAACTTAGAGAATTTTTCTAGTAGCGTGTATAGCGGGTGTGAATCTGCCTTGAAGATGATAAAAACCAGACCTGGACGTTCTTCAAGATGTGATACCGTCTGCGTAGGGATATTAAAAGATGGCCAGTTATCTTTTGATTGACTAAGCTACTTTGGTCCCGTCCACCATAGCAAATGCTGTTCTAGTTTGGCTGCTGTTAAACCTCTTGAAGCGCAGTCAGCTGGGTTAAGTTTCCCAGGAACAAAATCCCAGTTGACACTTGGTAGCGATTCTTGAATCTTGGTAACTCTGTTGCGAATGTAGACTTTCCATCTAGCTGGGTTGTTTCGTATCCAAGTTAAGGATACAGCAGAGTCTGTCCACATAAAAACTGAAACGTTTTCAAGTTTCAAAACCTTCTTTACGTAGAGTACCAGTTGAGTAGCGAATAGATAGCGATGGCCGCGGATGCGAATAAGTACATCACTGATGTCAACTTGAATCTTTGGGCCCACATGAAGTATCTCGTTGACAGATACGGCAGATGTTGTTTTTCAGGACCCATTGAATACCACCCTGAGCTTGGTGGTAGTGCTCTGCGCTTTCAAAACCCCATGATGAGGCAACAGGTAGCTATTCGGTGGTAGATCCTTTAATTTCATACGTTTCATGTGTCCCAAGTATTCATACTCCTTCAGGAAGTCGAAGTACAACTTCTTGTAGACTGGATCAGCTTCCAATCGTTTGCGAAGACGTAGTAAGGCGTATTGTGCAGCTCTGAGCGAATCACCCAGTTGACTTGGCGAAGATTTAAGCGGCAAGCGAACGACATATCGACCATCAGACTGTCTGTAGTGTGTATTGACAAAGTGTTGTTCACACTCTTCTTCTTCTTCAGTATAGCGTGTAGCGAATTCTGTCTGTGGCTCTTCTTGGTACCAAAACTTGCTTAACAAGTCTTGTAGTTGATCATCAACAGCGACATGATGACCATAAGCGGTCAATTTTGATGTAGCGGTGTCCACAGATCCATATATGATCCAGCCAAGCGATGTTGACTGAACGATTGGGTCATTGTCACTCCCCTTTCGTATTTTAGCGTTGATTATATGTGCAGCTGGTGCTGCACCCAGAATGATGTCAATAGGTCGTGATGTCAAGAAGTCTGGATCAGCGAGTTGTAGCCCAGTTAAATGCGGCCGTTTCTTCTTCTTAGTTAGCGTAAATGACGGTAAGTTTACCGTCAATAGAGCAAGCACATGAGCTTGGACAGTAATAGAAGTGTTGTTGTGTAGCGAATGCAGCGTCATCTTGCATGACCCAAGCGAATGCCCAGCTGACACATTACCAATCCCACGTAATGGTACAGCTGCTTTTCTGAGTTGAATATCCAACTTCTTGACTAGCGAATGCGTCACAAAGGATAACTCCGATCCTTGATCAATAAGTACACGGGCAGTACATGTACTTCCTGTTAGCGAATTCAACTTAACAATAGCAGTAGCGAGTAAAACATTGAGCGAATGAGCTGAAAGCAGACTAAGTTAGCGAATTCAAAACAAAAGTTACCAAAATTGGAACTATTTGTTACCTGGGTCAGCTACAGGAGCGTCTTGTACTGTTTTAGCGGCAGCACCATCGTCAAGGTGCGTCGACATGTGATGTGGCTGATCACAATGGCGGCACTTTTGTTTAGTTCTGCAATCAGCGTAGCGGTAGCGTCCCAAACAGTTGAAGCATAAGCGGTAATGCTAAACAATAGTTCTTCTGTTCAGTGGCGACGCCTTCTGGTAGCTGGGGCAAAAGAGAACAAAGTGTTTCTCCTTGCAGATTGGGCACATGCCCGGTTCACTCGTACGCTCCTTGGGAGTGAAAGCGACATAACTAGGGGAACCAGTAGATGTAGATGGCGTTGATGAGGTAGCAGATCGACTGTTCACAAACTTTACTTGTTTGTTTGTAGCGGCTGACTTAGCGTAAGACTTGGGTGGCGGTTTTTCAACCACACCCTTAGCTTGATTCGAGGTTATCTTCGTGTCAATTTCAGACTTTCCCACGCACGAACCTTTGCTATCAGCATGTCGTGTAGTTGTTGGTAAGTGGGAAACTCGTTGGATAACCCAAGCGAAGCCATCCATTCCACTCTCAAATCTGAAGGCAAACAGCAAACAGTCAAGCGAATTAAAAAGGGGTCCAACTCACCAATTGGAATTCCCAGTGCAGCGATGGCGTCCAGCGATCTTTTATTAGCGAGTAGCAGCGCATCCAGCGCGCGGTGATAAATAAATTCATATTGTTTAAACTAATCATGAGCAGTGAAATTTTCTTTAGGGATCTTAAACTTTAGTAAATAAAGCATGCAACCGATGAAAAAGAACTTCATTTTTGTTACCGAGAAGTTAATGAAATTTTAATTTGTTCAGTTAAAAATTAATTTACAATAGGATAATAAATAAATAATTTTAAGCTATTAATATTTCAATGAAATATAGATATTTGATAATAAATCCTGAAAATCGGTCTGTCGGTTGACCCTGCGGGCCAGCCCCAAAACTTCCCGCTGTTTTCGACCTCAAAGAGCTCGAAAACATTAGTGTAGATATATTTTCGAGCTCTTCGAGCTCGAAAATGCTATCACATGCAATTGTTTTTTTATGATCCTTTTAAGCTCTAACAAGTTACCTGTTATGCTGAAGGTTGAAAATTTAAGAATCGAAAATCATCAATGAAGCGGTTTTTAAAATTTAGTTCCTGATTTTGTTCAGTAAAATAAGTGTATTGAGGCAGAAATCAATGTCGGGGTTCAAAATCAAGATTTAAATAAATTTTGACTCATGTAAGAAACAATAAAATATGAAATATCCGATAAAAATATTAAAAACTACATTTTATCGATTTTTTTGTTGATAATATGATTTAAACTAAAAACCAAGTTCGATGACATTATATGATCAAAAGAAACCATAAAAAAAATGAGTTGGTATGATATCAGGCACATTTTAGTACGTTATATTCTGATTTATCCGGAAAAAATAACATAAAATGTTATTTTTTTAACTTTTCAACGCCGATATCTTTTGAACTAATCAATCGATTTTGATAGTTGACATGGCAATCGGCGCGTTTTATTGAGTTCTAGAGCTGATTAAAATTTGAAATCGATCGCGTCAGTCGTTTTTGAGAAATCAATAAAAAACTAAAAAAAAAAAATTTTTTTTTTTTCGTAATTCGCCAATATTTTCGAGTCTATTCGATCAAATAATCTGAAATTTTCAGGAAAAGAAGTAAAATCATCAGGATTAAAATTTGCTGATGATTTTACTTCTTTTTGTTCATTTATTTTTTTAAACTTAGTTATCAAATGAGTCTCTCAACTCAACATTATAATAAACCCTCTATTCTAATACATTTTGACATCAATTTTACAAACTTTATCCAAACTTTAGGAACCAAGGAAGCATTGGTACATTATAAAGGCCGTATTAGTCGTCCTAAAATTAAGAATCCTTCATCTTTTGAATCTTCTGAAAATGAAGAAGCATCGGTAGCCTCGAAGGCTAAAACTTCTAGAAAAGTAAGTAACCTTATTTAAAACATCAACTAAATTTCTCAACAACGAATTGCTAATAGATACAATTTTTTATTGTATATCTTTTTTTTAGAAAAAGAAATTAAACGAAACTTTAATAAACAGACAACGAACTGAAGAAATAATTAAGGCGTACCAAATGACTCAAGGAACTACTGAAGATGTGGTAAATATTCAAACATAAAAAATAGCAGTAAAATTTCAACAAATTAATTTTTTGTCCATTGCTTATAATTAAATATTTTACTTCATAAAGATTGCAAAAAAATCTGGTGGTGTTAATATTCATTCAAAAGAAAAAAGACAAGAAATTGATGATGTTCCTGTGAGTGATGGTGATAACATAGGAGGAGAGAATTCAGGATCTGAAGTTGAAGATTCAGGTGCTGAGGATGAAAGGGATGAAAATAGTCATGAGACCTATGACAGTGAATTTGAGCGACGATCTACTATCATTGATGACTCAGAAAACGATGGAGAAACAGAAGAACAATAAGATGTTCAAGACCCTGTTAATTTGAGACCTTATAATAACCAGGTACAAATTTTAAAAATATATTCCGAAAATGTTTTTTTGTTACGGATTTTTTTATCTTAACTTCAGTACGTCAATATTTGTCTCCAAAGGAGGAGGTTTTCTCACTTTTTATAATAATTTATAAATTAGTGTGCCAGTGAGTTTAGGATAACATAAGATTTACGATTGCCGTTTAATTTCAAATATTTTATTTGAAATTTTATAAAATTAAAAAATTGGTATGTGTACCAATCCAAGTTTTTCGGATACGTTGGGGAATTTTTCAAATTATTATTTTTAGATACTTAGACGAGTTATAGTTTTGTTTTCTTTTACTACTATAGATGTGTAGTATCGGATAGGATGGTGTGGATACTAGGTAAGGATATGTGATGTTGTTATATCTTTACTGAAGGAATCACAGATCGAAGACAATTACAAGTATTTATTATTATATACGTCGTCTCGACAAAAAGGTCCTTCTTACAACGACGCTGCTCTTCCACTGTCCCTTTCGACACTTCCTTCTAAGTCCATTTGTTTCTACCTGGACCTCACGCCCCGCTCCGTCATACTTACACGTACTCTTTACACAACTACAGTCATCCCATTCCCAAAGCACTCGTACACAACCATCGTACAATTTTCTGTTCCCACGCAACATTCACTCTTGACAAATTTTATTTTCTATCCTTAAAATTACTTTGACAACTAACTGCTGGCCAACATCTGGCGACAGTATGCCAAACGCACTTTTATGGCATTACCTATCCTAATCCTTAAATTTACAACACCCAACTCGGTCGTCAGATAAAAATTAAACTTAGATACGAAAATACCTAAACAGTGAAAATAATTCTACAGCTATTTCTAAAAACCCCACAGATGTCATTCACAATTATTACAGAAAAAAATAATGAAATTAATTTATTTAACCACAAGTAATTCAATACTAATCTTTTAAGCTATTGACGTGAATAAGTCAGTCTGATGCATTATAATTTTTTGAAGGCCTGATTAAAAGTTTTTATATTTAGTTTGTGAATCTAAATTTATTGTTTTATAATAGGACACGAGTTTGTAGACTTATGACGTATAAAAGTGTGACTTCTACATGAAAATGTAATAAATAAAATATTTTAATTTCCAAAGCAAAAAAAAACTAATCTCACATTCAATAAGAAAATCAATTTTTTATCGAAGCATGTAACACTTGCGAAAAGACATTTGAAAAATTCTAAATCGATTTTGAAGTTCACACTGTAAACTAATAAAATTAAAAAGCATTTTAGTATATAAATTTTTTAAAAATAAAGCAAGAATGTCTATTTTTTAAAAAACTTTTTTATACTAAGAGTACAAGAAAATATGATGATAAAAATTGGAGAAAAATACACAGATGTCAGTTGAGTTTTTGCTAACTTATTGTTGTTATCCATCATAATAATTTCCATTTTTTGAACAGCCTGATAAGGAAATTAGGAAAAGAGCTATTTTTATATTATCTACAGACTATTAAAAAACAACTATTCTTGTGAAAAAAGTATTTTTAAAATCTCATGAAATTTCATAAAATTTTATCGGCAGTAATTATTAATAAAATAAAAAAAAAAAAAAAACAAAACAAAAAAGAAACTAAAAAATACAATCAAATTCTACTTTTGATGTAATGATCCATTAAAGAAGTTTGGGAATTTTACTTTTGGGCGGACGAAACAATTATTTCTTTTAGTACATTTCTTATAGAAATTTGGCTATTGCATTTGTCTTCATGTTGGAATTTCTGAAGAATTTTGCCACAATCTATCATAATTCGTCGCGTAGGTTCCAAAAATACCATTTGTTCAAAAAGTTATGTATGTGTTGGGCTGATTAATAAAAAATTAAAAAATTTTTTTTTCCTCTCTTACCCCTTGAAACGCTAGTGATTGCCGACTAAAAAATATTTCCAAAAGATGGGTTCTCTATAGGTCAATTCTGAGCAGTCGCTATTTTAATTTTATTTTCTCATCTAATTAACATTAAAAAAAATTTTTTTTTCATTAAAAGTTTTTTAATTATTCGTAAGCTACTGAATATTTCAAAAATTTTACATAGATCTTTAAAGCTGATTCCTCAAGCGTTCCAAAACCATATGATGATTCAGTATTATAAAAAAAAACGCCAATAAAAGCTCTGAAAAGTTCATTTCAAAAAGACATTTTCAACATTTTTTCTTTTTTCATCTTAATTAAATTAATTGCATGCAATACTTATTGACACGCATTCTGAAGCATGTAAATTGATGTAACTAAGTTGCAAAAACAAAATTTTATTAACAATGTCTTTTTTAAATAAAAAAATATTTACTTTTCAAGGATATTCAATTGGCGTTTTTTAAAATAATTATTATGACTTATCATAGGGCTTTGGAAAACTTTAGGAATCAGCTTTAAAAACCTATGTAAAATTTTAGAAATATTCAGTAGCTTACGAGTAATTAAATTTTTAATGAAAATTAAAATTGTTTAATGTTAATTGGACGGGAAATAAAATTGTAAATCGTGACCCCTCAGAGTTGAGCAAGAGAATTAATCTTTATTGGGACGATTTTTTTTCGGCAACCACTAATGGTTCAGGGAATCAGAGCAAAAAAAATTAAATTTGAATTTGTTTCGAATCACTGTAATACCCTGTATAAAAAAAAATGTTTGAAAGAAAGTTAAAAGACTGTAGACTATTTAAAACTCCAAATTGTGACACAATGACAAACTTTTTTAAACGATTTTTAAACTTCTAAATATAGAAAAAAAATTTACTTAATATTAGAAATAAATGTTTTTGATTCATATTTAAGAACTTTTTTGACGCTCCATTAAAATTGTTAGGTTTCACAATCTTTTTCAGTGCGCAATACGTTTAGAAAAAACTGATTTTGAACTATTTCTATTTATTGATTTATCTCTTGAATGTTCGAAAGTTTAATAAACGTTCAAAAAAAGTCAAACATAGTGTTGTGTTTTAAAGTTTAGAATATTTACCACTTTTCAGCCTTTTTTAAGAAGTTTTTTTAAACGGGATGTATGAATATATATTGGATTTCATAACGCGATAATATGGACATAATAGCGTTTACAACCTTAAACGTTAATAAATGAATTTCAACATGCTTTTTTTTGTGTAAAAATCTAAGTCCAGTTCGAAGATAAGCCAAATCAGTCTATTGGTTTAAAAGTTGAGGATTTTAATGTCTTTCGGATGAAAATAAAAATCATTTTATGTCAATTTCTTTCTATGTAGCTTTTGAATAAAAAACGATAGCTTATTTCTGTTGAATTTATTTGCAAGCTCGTGCAATTAACTTTAATTTTTGTTATTTAATTTGCCATTTCGACTACTTTTTCACATAAATTAATGGTTGAAAATTTTCGGAAGCATTGAAAAATTTTTTTTTTACAGCTTTAGTTCTCAAAATATCTTTTGATGCGTTACTGATAAATTTCGTTCGTCGCATCTTGAAGCTAATGTAATGAGCTTTTAATTACACTGCTATAACTTAATCTAAAACTATATCGTTTATATGTGGTGATATTCATCAGCACCAATATGAGTAATTACAAATATTGAGTCTTGTGGTCTCGACAAAGTCAAAAATTCTAATCAAATCTGAATGAAACTTGGCACAAATTTTTTTTTGGTTCATTCGTTTGACGAAATTAAAAAATGAGCTTAATCGGTAGATTAGCTTGAAAGTATTAGGAATTTTTAATTATCTAGATTTGAGAACAAAAATAATTTTTTATTGACTTATCTGTGAATTACACGAGCATAAAATAATAGTTCTGATTTATATGCTACAATGGTGACCATTACTACATTACATAGTAATAATCATTTTTGAGAAAATCCTGAGTGAATTTGCTGGGAAAACTCTTAGAATTGTGACAAAAATATGAGTAATAGGGCATTCGACGCAGAATTAAATTTTGAGCAAGGTGCATTTTTTTATAATTCATCAAAATTTTAATTTTTTATTAACGAAAGACACAAACAAAATACAAAATCTTAGCTTTTCGTCAATAACTCAATAACTATGAGCGATATCGAAAATCTAAAAAAAGATTCTTAAAGAGGATGATATTTCTGAAAAGAAGTATCGACTCCCGGAATTCTAGCTCTATAAATAATAATTTTTATTCAATGTTGAAAATGGGATTCCGCGTGACTGCTGTCACATAACGCGTCGAAGTAAGAGTAAGACACCAGCCTGAGATTTTTCCCAGCAAATTCACTCAGGATATTCACATAAATCTTCATTATTATATAACATAGTAATGATTACGATTCTAGCATTTGGAATCAGAACTATTGTTTTCTCTCCGTGTACTTTAGAGTAAAAATTTATAGAGAATTATCATTAAAGGTATTTTGAAGCTCATGTAATTAGCTTCAACTTTTTTTCCTTCACTTGTCGTTCTTAAAACTTCTTCACACCGATTTCTGACCTTGAAGTTCATAAAAAATATCGACAATTTTTTTTTACGAATTTTTAGTTGAAAGTTTGAAACTAAATCAGTAAATAATAAGAAATTTACTGATTTCATTTTGGATGCCAAATGGCCTTTTTATTCATTAATAAAAAATCCTAACGAGCGCTGAGGTTATGAACTTGGATCTATCTTTTAAATTCTTGCTGCCCTCCAATGCACTTACATACGTGATTGTAAAAGAATGGAGAGTATATTTATCAAGATGTTAAAGAATAATTGACAAATAAATTGAAAACCTGTGATCTCACAGTAAATTTTATCATTTTTATTGTTGCTCGAAAAGCTAGAAAATATATTGACACCAATGTTTTCGAGCTTAAGTAGCTCGAAAACAGCGGAAATTTTTGGGGCTGGCCGGCAGGGTTAACCGATAGACAGATTCTTTTTTCACCAATTTCGTGGTATTTTATAAGGCTTTTTTGGTAGCTCGTAGTAAGTTCAATGATTTATGGCCTGAGTGCAAAATTTGAATGCAGTAAAATATTATAATATCTATCTAAAGCCTGATAAAATATATAATCCTATAAAATAAGTATTTGTCAAAATTTTATAAAGTTGTATTCAATCATATAAATTTTGTAGTAATGCAGAAAATTCGGATGCCGTAAGAAAAATAACAAATTAAAAAAATTGTATTATATTGTGAAACCTTTAAATACCGTACACTGAGAGAACAATTTATTTGAGCCAAATAAATAGATCTATTTGACAAATAATTTATTTCATTCAAATATATATTTGTTTGTAGCCAACAAATGGCGTTCCAGTGTTACCATTCAACTACAAATTTATCAACTATAAACAAATCATTATTTCATTCAAATAAACCATATCTTTATCTTCAATAAGTATTGATTGAGTCCATTCAAATATGGGGTTTATTTGCCTGAAATAAATCTTATTTGGCTCAAATAAATTGTTCTCTCAGTGTATAAAAATATAAATTTTGAAAAATTTTTGAAGGATTTCATGAAATACTGTAAAGTCATGATTATTTTTCATACTGCATTTTAGTTTTATAAAATTTTGTAAACTTTTATTGATGTATAAATTTATGAAATTTCATGACATTTTGTTTTTACGAGTTTCATAAAAAGCATGAAAGATACTCATTCTGACAGTTAAATTTAGTTATTTCGACAAAGGTATTTAAATAAAAAGAGTCGAATTTGTCAAATTAAATATGTGATTGCTAAGTAGTTGTGTACAAATTAAAGCTGTTCTTATTTTAAAGTGATAAAAAAAATCTACTTTTGCAGGCTGAGCCATCTACGTCCGGTAGAAATTTAATGCCGCAGAAAACTCCATCAGTACCAAACAACGTAGTAAGCTTCATATGAATTTCCTTATTATTCGAAACTTATTATACTATCAATCTTACTAAAACACATTGCTTAAACTTTTAATTAACTTTACTTTTCAGGATTTAAATTTAAACCCAGAAGAACGATTGATATCAGAACTCAGGGAAAAATGTCGGCAGCAGGAACTAGAAGCAAAAAAGTGGAAACAGCAGACTTTATTGCGAGAACCTCTCTTGAAAAGCATCAACAAATACTGAAACAACCCCCACAACAACAGCCGCAAGAACCCCCACAACAACCCCTACGACAACCTCTACAACGACTGCCGCAAGAACCCGCACGACAACCCCTACAACAACAGCCACGACGACAATATCAACTTCAGCAACCACCGTTAGGTCAACAACTGCCAAAAGAAAATGATTTTCATGATCCAAATAATGATATAGATTTATACCGAAATGATCAATTTCATATCGGCGACAATTTATATATCCAGCGCCGCATACCGCGAAGCCGATGATGCTGATACACCATCAAAATTTATCACCATCATGGCACATGCAATATGGGGTACGCGAACGTTATCCACGCGAGTGGTTCGTGTTCAGTCTAACACCGGTCAGAGAAATTATTTATCACCACGGAAAAAAGAATTATTGTCATACCACTTTGAAAAATTTTTAAACAACAGAAATTATAGTAATAAGAAAATTAGGGTAGAGAGAAAAAATTTAAATACATATCTGGGAAGAGCGATAACATCTGCAAAGAATAAAGAAAAAAAATTAGTGGGCCAAAAAAATAATAGTTGCTGGGGTAATTTGTTTTTTATGAAATGAGAGAAAAATTTGGAAAGCTTTCAAATTCATATGCATCATGTATATATATTATATCATATATATATTAAGGTGTTCGTTATAAATTATCTCAGACGCCCCATAAAAAGCTTCTTTTTATTTAAAAAAATGCGTAGGGAATTTGGTTTTTTCATTTTAAGTAAAAAGAACCTGCCTCAGGACAATCAAATTTCATTTTTCAATACAATCGTGTTTTTTTTTAAATATCTCATGAAATATGCAGATTAGAAGAAAAAACCATGAGATCAAATTTGTAGGAAATTAAAATTTTGACAAAAAAGGTCATAAGCGTTTTAAAAATGACGAATGTTGAAAAAACTTTTACCTAAATATTTAAAAACTATAACAAGCTTTAATGTTATGTTACGAGTTACAAAGTTGTCTCTATTTAAAAAAAAAGCGTTATTTTTAACATTCGTAATCCTTAAAAAGCTCAATTCATCAGATCTAAAAAAGTTTTTTTAGAATATCTTCTTAAATACACATTTTATAGAAAAAATGAATATGGCCTTTTTTGTCAAAAATTTAATTTCCTACAAAATTGTTCTCATGGTTTCTTCCTTTAATCTGAATATTTCATGAGATATTTAAAAAAAACCGTGATTGTCTCAAAAAATTAAGTTTGATCGTCCTAAGGCATATGTTCTTTTTATTTATAATGAAATAAACCAAATTTCCCACCTATTTTTTCACTAAAAATAGCTTTTTATAGGATGCCAGAGAAAATTCAAATTTTAACGACCACACTCAACTATATATATTTATATATACATTAATTTTTTAATTAGAGTGAAGTATTCCAACTTAATTTACTACAAACAAAGAAAATTATTAAATAGTTAGAATTATTCATTAGCAATAAATTATTTACCATTTTGATAATTAAAACAGTTTTTCATTAATATCCTACCTATCCTTTCAATTTCTTAATTGATTCAAGTGAGTAAATTATTTAGTGTTAATTGCAATATAAAAAAATTTGCATAAATTATATACTATTTTCCAATTTTTCTGAATTTTTTCAGTAATTTTTAATTTCCCGCTAAAGAAATTGATGGTTTTCAAAAATTTTGGGAAGTTATTGTTTTCACCCCGATTTGCGAAAATCGAAATTGCAACAGTTGTCGACGTTTTGAGATCCTAGGATGCTATCCTGGCTCAATTCACGATGATGTCCGAGTGTCCGAGGAACCGATTTCGATCGTCGAGGTGTTATTCGGCGCGGCTTCTTATTTACTATAAGCACTGAAAATTTGAGCTTAATCGGTCGAGTACATTGAGAGATATTTTAAAAATAAAATTTTTTCTAAAATGTTTTTTTTGGAATAACTTTAAATTCGCTCGATGGATTGATTCCAAGCTCTAATCAGCTCTAAAACTTTGTAAGCCGCGTCGAATGCCACCTCAACCAACAGAATCGCTCCATTCGTTCAAGAGAAACCGTTACCGAAAGAATTAAAAAAAATTTTTTTTAGTTTTTTTTTTAAATTTCTTAAAAACGTCTTGATAAATCAATTTTAAAATTTGATCAACTTTAGAACTCAATGAAACGCGTCGATTGCCACCTTAACCGTCTCAATCGGTGAATTCGTTCGAGAGATATCGTTGTAAAAAAAATGTTATATCTCGAAAATTAAGGTATACAAAAGTATTTTCGAGCTCGAAGAGCTCGCAAATGTATTCTCAACAATGATTTCGAACTCAAGGAGCTGAAAAGCAGCGGCAAGTTTTAGGGCTGGTCAACTGACAGACAGATTTTTTTTCCAATTATTGCAATGATATTCTTTATGTCAGTATATTTCTCTAAATTACTCTGAAAAATATTTTTTATTGCCATATAAATATTTTTTGCTAAAAGTTTTAAAAAGTCTTAATAATTCTTCTCAAAGAATTGCCAAATTTGACTGAAAATTTGACTTTTCAAGACTTGATATGATTTTTTTTTGACTTTCTACGAGTTTCTCAGAGTTTTTAAGAGAAAATAAGATTTTCAAAACTTTTATTTTCAATTTGTAAGAATCATTTTCACTTTCTGCAGAGAAAAATTTCCACAAGGGTTACCTAACACTTTAGCTACAACAATTTCAACTGCTTTTGTTAAAAGATTTATTTGTTATTTTGGTCCGCCAAAAATTATTTTAACAGACCTAGGTCGTAACTTTTTAAGTGCTATTTTAAAATGCGTATCAAAACGATTCGATATTAAAAAACTTAAAACTACAGCTTATCATCCACAATCTAACGGTCCATTAGACCGATCGCATCACACATTAAACGAATACCTTAAACATTACTCATTCATTGATGAAGAGTGGGACGAATGGATCGAGTTAGCAACATTTTCATACAATACAAGTTATCATGAAGCAATAAAACATACACCTTATGCTATTGTCTTTGGACAACAGTCTAGATTACCTTTAAGCGAACCAATAAGAGAATGTGAACAATTACCTGCAATGCAAGGTTATTTAATTGATTTAATCACAAGATTACATGGGATAAGATTATCAGCTTATCAAAATTTAGTTGACGCTAAATACAAATCTAAAAAATATTACGGTAAAAATTGTAATCCACAAAATTTAAAAGTAGGTCAATATGTATTTTTACAAAGTCGACCAAATCCAGGTAAAACAAAAGATCATTACTCTGGACCACACAGAATTCTTGAAATTTTGGGTAAAGGAAATGTTAAAATTCAAACAGAAAAAAGAATTCAAATAGTTCACATGAATCGATTGAGATATTCATTCATAAAGCCAGAAATTACACCAATTAAAAAAACACGAAAACAAAAGAAAAATAGCGATAAAAAAATTATAATTAATTTACGTTTACAGATGATTATCAATATCACTTTTGCGATTTATTTTATTTTATTATGGCCATCATCAGTGAATGGAATAATTGGGTATGATTGCGGAAGATTTTCATCAAATTCAACTACAATTCCAATTACAGAGGTGGGAGATTGTGATATTCATCCTGAAAAAATAAATACACCAGAACCATTTATTCAATTATTACAATTAAAAGAATATTCTTTGACAAAAGTTATTCAATGTAAAATCGAAGTAGATCGAAATATTTATTATTGCGGGGCTTATTCTCACACGTGTAAAGGGGGAAGTTATTCAGATTTTTATGGAAGTTGGAGTGATATTGTCGCTCAATGGGTTTTAAAAATAACAATACAAGAATATTTCGCGGAAGTTAAATATGAAAATGATTAAGTTTATTAAAAATTGGGTTTAACGTGTACTTTATCTGATTTATCTTGTTTAGATTTAGAGGGAGGTTATACTCTTTGGGACTATATTCCATCACATAAATGTGATTTTCAAAATTTTGGGGTTTTATATACGGGTAAAGTAAATAAAACATCTGAAAAAAATTCAGATAAGCATGAAATCGTTTATTCTTTAGAATCGAATGGAATAACATTTGCATTAACTACCACAAATATTGAAATTATTTGTGGCTATAAAATAATCAGAACTGAACATCCAAAATTATTTATCTTTGAAACATCAAAGAATGATTTAATGTTAAGTAATAAAATGTCAATAGAAAATTTAGATTTATTTGCATATATTAATTTTAAGTTTGTATACGTAGGAAAATTTATACAAAAACAAATTAAACAATTATATTATGATGTATTAATTCATTGTTGTATATTAGAACGTAAGACCAGGTTATATAGCTATAATGTCAGGTGAATCGATAAATGTTGTTAAGTGCATACCTGTTGAGGTATCAGTTTACCCAAGAAGTGAGTATTATAACGAATTACCAGTGAAAAGAGCAAATGACAGTTACTTTTTAACTCCAAAGACAAGAATTTTAATAAGAAAAGGAACTCAGATTGATTGCAATCCACTTTTTCCACCTTTATTTTTAATAGATGGATCATGATATAAATTTACATTTAATCCAGTTGAAGTTTTACCACCAAATAAAATTCAACCATTAACTAAGCCAACATGGAAATATACTTCTCCAAAATTCTTAGCTACAAGCGGAATTTATTCTGAACAAGATCTCGACAAATTAAGACATAGAATTATGTCTCCAGTGGAAAAACCAGCAATTTTAAGTAATATTGCTAGAGGAATGGATGGTTTGCATTTTGCAAATCGAGGTGAATCAATATTAAATTTATTTGATACTAATGATTTACAAAAATTAGCTGATTCAGCGTGGGAAAAAACATGGGGAAAATTTGTAGTTTTTGGATCTGGAAGTGCAGGAATATTTAGTATAATTATGATTATAAGACTAGTAAAATTTTCATTTGACACATTACTTCATGCTTTTCAAATTCGAAAATCTTATGGATGCTCTTTTTATATGTGTCTATCATTTTGGGATGCTTGTACTAATTTTATTTTAATGAGAGCACAAGAAAATAAAATAAATCATATTCATAAAAGTATTAATAATAATAATAATACAAATTCAAGCAACGACGAAAATGTTGAATTGGTTATAATTCAACAACCAACACAAAATCAAGAGATTCGAACAATAAATGAAAATACTGAACCATCAGCCCCATCAGCAGATGAAAAAATTTATCCAATTTTACCAGCAAGTCAAGAAGAAAATAATGGAGCAAGAATTATTCAAAAAACAACCAGCATGTTCCGTTTATCCTAATTTCAATTATAAAATTACTAACAACTTACAACCAACAAATTTCAAAATGTTAATATTTTTTATTTTATAATTTTAGCAATGATACTTAAATTAAAAGTATTATTACAGATGAAAATTCCTGCCGGAGTACTCAAGCAGATGAAGGAAGATGAAGAATTAGATGCATTATATCGAATTCCACATACAAGAATTCCTGGAAGAAATTTAAAATTTTATGCAAGTTTGATAACATCATATTGTACCATGCCAAGGGAAATAGTGAAAGAATTTTATCATAATGATTTTGATAACGCATCTATGTGCGAAAACTGTTTAAAAGACTGTCCAATGATTTTTACGAAAAGATTTAAATATTGCAATCAAAATTGGCATCGTTTCTATCCGTATAAAATTTCGGGAGATTGTATTAAGTGTGGTGAAGTGTTAATAAATCAAAAACCGGGATATATTTGTGAAGATTGTGCGAATACTTGGGTAAACTATCGCGACATTTTAGAAAATAAATATTTCATTAATATTTATGTGTAATTTAGTATGTTAGGAAAAATTAAATTTTATTGTACTAAATATTATTATTAAATAAATATATATATATATAAAAAAAAAAAAAAAAAAAAAAAAAAACAAGAAAAAAAAGAGAGAAACAAATATTAAAAAAAAAAATTATAACTACATAAACAATAGTAATAGGAAAAATAATAATTCAAGATTTATATGAAAATATTATTCGTACATATTTATCAATACTTCAATTTATTATTCAAAAAATAAATTAAAACAATATAAAAATACGTAAGATATTGAATATAATAAATTTCATAAGCAATTCTTAATAAAAGTATATATATTTATTTATCGATTATTTTCAAGGTAGTTTTCTGTAATTTGATAAATAATCGATACATTATCATCTTTGCACTGGTAATGTTCTCAGCGCGGGAGGGTAGCGACGCGTGCAGTCGTCGCAAAATTCAAATTTTTACATATATCCATATATATATATATATATATATATATATATATATATATATATATATATATATATATATATATATATATATATATATATATATATATATATATATATATATATATATATATATATAGTAGCGTTTAGCTGACCGGTCGCAACTTCAGTTACATGAGTCTAAGTAAAGTCGAGTAAATTTTTCTTTCTGTATATAAAAAAAATTACATGGACATATTTACATACCGTAAACTGTTTGGTAAACGTCTAAGAGTAATGACTGCCACCCATTTCCACCAGTTCGGCTCATCGTACATAATCGGTCTTCTCCAATTATTTATTTGGAGAGTCGTCACGCCATTTCAGCAGGATCAAGACGAAACTTCACTTTGACGTAATTCATATCTACTTCACTGACGTAAACATCTGAGTTTTCAATTAACTCCTTCTAATAAAGAAATATATAATTAGATAATTTTGTAGCAATGAAATACATTGGATAGTAAGAAATTATCAAACTAGTGTTAAGAATAAAAGAAATCATTTAAACTTACTTTTTTAGCTGATGGAATATTTCATACATATTTTAGAACCTCTTCCCGAGTGGAATTTCGGCCAAAAGATCCACTGTCATCTTGATTCGAAGACTTCTTACAGTCTTGAATCGTTTTCACTTCATCACCTGATAAAATCGGTGAACGAAATACTTTTGGTGTTTGAATAGGTCGTAAGTGAGGTGATTTTTCAGGGCTTGGAGAAAATAGAACATTTGAACGAGAACGTGCTACTTCCTTGGATTTTTGAGGAAATTAATGGTGATTCGAGCCAGAAAACTTGTCGGAATACTCAGAACGAGACGGCTTAAAACCTTTATGATTGACAGTGTTCTGGGATTCGGTTGCTGAAAATGCATTAGAAGAGCGAACAGTTGTAAAGCGTTTTACATCAAAATGTTGACTTGAATTATCAGCTGAGAAATTTGTGGAGTCAGGATTATGTAGATGGCGTGATTTTTTAGCTGATTCAGAATCAAGTGGAAATTGAACCATGGGCTGGGAAAACTGAAATGACTTCGGGTTAACTGCTTGAGTAGTGTGGAGTTGACTGGATTTTTGACGGAAAAAAGTTAGTAATTCTTAACACAATTGAATTCCTCTGGCAAAATCTTAGAGTCAAAGAATATTTTTGTTTTAGGATGCAGCTAATAAAGTTATTACTTTTTTTATTGTGAAAATTTTGAATAGCTAATAAAATTAATAAAATTTATTTCAATGATGTCTAGTATTTATAGGTTAATTAAAAGGGGTGTAATCTATTTTGACATAATTATAATTCATTGAAAATAAGCTATCAGTAGAAAGTTATTCATTAATTCATTAATTCATTCATAAGTCACTCAACTTATAATTTTTGAAAATTTCAAAATTTTAAATGGGCCATGAAATAACTAGAAATATTTTAAAGTATAAGTTACATCGATCAAATTGAAGGGAGTTTAATCAGTTTTATGACGAAATTTTCAGTAGAAAAATTTCTATTCTCAGTCAAAAGTCATTCATAGTTAAAATCATTCGAAGTCACCGAATTTTATCGACATTCAAAACTAAGATGGTTAGTATTACAAAATAAATTGACCGATTTTACTCATCTTTAAACTCGTCAAAAGTGATTGTCTGAGCAATAAGTGTAACTACTAAGTCTTACAAAGATCGGTCAAAAGATGTAGGCACTATACTGATAACTCAGTCGATTCATCATAGAGTAGTTGATCAGCATAATATATATATAAAATAAATAAATAAATAAATCAACAATAAAAAAAAAATTCAATAATAACAAAAAAGTCGTATGTACTTCATTGCAAATAAATTGGTTATAATAATAAAAAATTGAATAATAAAAATAAATAAAATAAAACTAATCATGTAAATAAATTAAAACTATAAAAACATTGGAGTGAATCACAGTAAAAAATGCCTAAGCGAGTAAAACCGTTCGAGGAATATTCTAGATCTTATCGATATAAAATTATCAAATTTTTGAAAGATCAAGGAGATGAGCTGATGAGAAGTGAGAACGACAGATGCACGAGTGTATATTGAATACAACCAAATATATGACAGACAAAATTAACAGAGAATATATTCTAAGATGCAGATGACGAGGTCTCAATGCAAAGTTGTTCGAATTGTTTGAATTCAACAGAACCAAACGATGAACTTGAAGGTACAGAACTTGGTGAAGCTGATTGTAGAGATACTCGACTAGAAGATGCTGATATGAGAGAAGCAGAGAGGGAAGGTAAAAAAAAATTAATTGAAGGAACTAAATTTATGTAGAATCAATTACCAGGAGAGACTTAAGCGATTTTTTGCAATTTATTAAAACATTGAAGTGTGGAGCAGATAAACTAAAATTAACAAGTAAAGAGGAAGGAAAGTAAATTTAATAAAAGGCCGTGGTTATTAGGTTAGATTTTAGCTAGATTGGATTTAAAAAAATCTATTTCACTATCTTAAGAATAAAAAAAGGAGTCTTTATAACAGGGCTATGCTGTTACTCTGATCGCCCTTAAATTACCTTTTTAAGGGCGTCACTGGAAGTGATAACGGCCTCCCAGAACCGGATCTTAGATCATCAGGGTCGGTGTAATTTTATTTAATTGTAAGAGGAGGATGAGGAAGGATAACTTATAAATAATTTACTATTTCAATTCACAAGTTAAACCTTTATTTTCCAATGACCTATTTTACCTTATAATTTCTTCACTTATGACTTTTGATAAACCTTATATTTTATACCTTTTATAACCCTTATTACATTAAACCTTATAAACCTTATGACATTAAACCTTATAACCTTTATAACATTAATTTACCTTATAACCTTTATAACTTCATTAAACCTTATAACCTTTTATTTATTTACCCGCAATAATTTTATCAAAAATCAGCCAACTACCTTTGGCGTTTCCACACACTCCCACTCTGGTTAAAAATCGCTTTACCTTCGCGACACTTAATTACTAAATTAGCCAACTACCTTTGGCATTTCCACACACTCACACACACAATGATTAAAAATCGCTTAACCTTCGCGATACTTAATTACTAATATTTTTCCTTAACTTCTTATTTATTTCACTCACTCGGTCCCCTGGACTTATTTTACACACACTTCTTAAATTAATTTTCCGCAATTAATAATTTAATTAATTTAGAGAATTATATAATTTTTAATTAATTTATTAATTGATTTTCCTTTCCTATTTTATTGAGTATTATTTCCTTTCAATTTCTTATCACTTATTTTAATATCACAACCTTCACTCATTAATTTAATAACGCGTTACTTCAGGTACTTTTATCACCGCGATAGTTATTCTTATTTTATTTACGCCTTTTTCTTGATTAATTATAATTTCTTTAATTACGTAAATTCTCCTAATTAATTTTACGACGCCTTCGACTACGGACTTCTCTTATTTTCCCGAGACAATTTTAATTGATTTTCTTAATTTATTATTTTTATTAAATTTTATTTATAAGTAATTAATAATTGACTAGCGTCTATGACTAGATTCGACAGTTCCGATGCGCGCGTCACTCGACCCACCTGGAAACTTCTAGAAAAATTCCGGCTACCTGCCTGGAAATATTTTTAACGCAATGGCTCCGGCTACCTGCCTGGAGTTAATTAATTACTAAAATTATCTCCGAATTTTAATTTATTAATTTTCTTTATAAAATTAATTTAATTCGCGAGAATTTACTTTAGACGCGACGATTTTAAACGTATGCCAAGTATTTAATAAAATTTTCCGGCTTCCCGCCTGGAATAAATTTTATAAATACCTCTCCAGTTAAACTTTCCAGATCTTTCTCGTCGTGTCTGTGTCCGGGTTTTTCCGATTAATTTTTGTCCTTGTAAATGTTTGGTCTAATTTTTGGTTCCGTCTATCTCTCTCTGTTTTTACTCTCCTCTCTCTCTCTCTCCTTACTCTCCTTCAACCTGTTACAATCAGACGCAGTCAGTAATGTTTATAAAAAATACCGGCTAACTGCCTGGTATTTGTTATTAATAATCGAGATTTTCATCGCTTGGTTCCACAATAAACTCAAGCTAATAATTAATTAATTACCTGTTAATGAAATTAACGGCGTCTGTTATGGCGTCGGTTGTCTCGTCACTTTGTCTCTCCACCTCTCTGTTCGGACGTCCCGATGGTTAATGCCCGATTCTCGTTCGGTCCCCGTTTTTAATTGCTCGCTCACTCTTGACTATAGTTGTCCTTTTTTCTCTCCTACTTAACTCTAGGTGGGGTCGACGGTCGAGCAAGTGAAATTTCCATTTCCGGACGACTAGTCGCTACCTACCCGGAATACCCGAAGTGGTAATGTCACATGACCGACAGTGCGCACAATAGATTTTATTTGAATTTACTTAAACGCGGTAAATACGAATTTACCCCGTTACATCTTGTCAAAGAATTAATGAATTTTGAACTGGTGAAGCTGGAGAAAATAAAAAGCAACGTATGTTCGGATAGATTGGGGCTGGATTTAATTTTAAAAATCTTATTTTACTATCTCAAAAATGAAAAAAAAAGCCTAGTCAAGGAATTGTTAAAGTTTTAACCAGTGAAGCTGGAAAAAACAAAAATAAATAAAAAGCAACGAATGTTAGGTTAGATTGGGGCTAGTTTTAATTTTTAAAGTTTTGTTTTAATATCTTAGGAATAAAAAAAGAGCCTTGTTAAGAAATTGATGATTTTTCAACTGTTGGAGGTGAAGAAATTAAAGTATATGAATATTTTTGGAATTTAGGTTAGAATTGTCCTGGATTTAATATTAAAAATTTTTATTTGACCCAAGAAATTTTTTGTATTATAGAAATCAAAAATTTTCTTGAGGTGAGAAAAAATTTTTCTTGAAACAAGGAAAAGTTTTTTAGGCAAGAAAAAAAATTTTTGAGCCAAGAAAAATTTTTGTCTTCAATTCATAATACAAAATATTTCTTGCACCAAAAAATTCATTTTTTCTGTGTAGAAAAATAATTATTTCTGTATTATTAAGTACCTTGGATTTTTTTTTTTTTTTTTTTTTCATATTATTCTGATTTATGACGGATCCATAATCCAAAACACTAATTGAAGAAAAAGTCAGTAAATTTTTATCTTTTATAATCATTATGAAAATTTTTTATTCAATTTAAAATTTGATATTTTCATTTTTTTTTTTAATTATTTTATTTTTAATAAATTTGAAAAAAACGTGTTGGAAACTGTTTTTTTTATCTACCTTGTCTTGTGAAACTATTTATCAGTTTTTGCATTAGAGCTTGAATTTTTTTATACGCCCTTTTAGCTTTTGAAAGTAGTGCTTAAAGCTGAAAGGGCGCATAAAAAAATTCAAGTTTTAATACAAAATACTGACAAATAGTTTCACAAGACAAGTTAGATGAAAAAAACCGTCTCCTACACTTTTTTTTGAAAATTTATTAAAAATAAAATAATAAAAAAAAAAAAAATGAAAATATCAAATTTTTAATTAAATAAAAAATTTTCATAATGATTATAAAAGATAAAAATTTACTGACTTTTTCTTCAATTAGTGTTTTGGATTATGGATCCATCATAAATCAGAATAACATGAAAAAAAAAAAAAAAAAAAAAAAAACAAATCCAAGGTACTTAATAATACAGAAATAATTATTTTTCTACACAGAAAAAATGAATTTTTTAGTGCAAGAAATATTTTGTATTATGAATTGAAGACAAAAATTTTTTCTCTCGCCTAAAAAACTTTTTCTTGTTTCAAGAAAATTTTTTCCCACCTCAAGAAAATTTTTGATTTCTATAATACAAAAAATTTCTTGGGCCAAGCAAAAAGTTTTTTAGATCAAGAAAAAATTTTTTATCCAAAAAATCGATTTTTCTGTATACCTCGGCTGAAAGTACGCACTTTTGGCAGTGCAGGAATCTCCAACTTTCTGCGCTTGTAGTGTAATACACTATTTCTACCTTCGGAGTAGAAAATTGTAAATATTTCAGGTCTATCTTGTATAATCAGTCACCTTGCTTACGATAGGAAACGCTAACCCCTGGCTGTGATTTTGGCTTTTTAAAGGAGGAATTCTCAGATATACTCGATTTTTGAAAAGATTTATTCTTCAATCCATAGAAAGGAGGTTTCTCCGTAAGTGGGGGGATCTTGATTACTTCTGCTCTTCTAGCGAATGTTAACTGAAACAGGTCCTCCAAAGTTCTTTTAAACTGAGAATCTCCTAAGAAGGCTCCTTTTAAGCCAGTGTGAGCTTCCGGTTGTTTAGTTCCTAGGAATTTCATCCCTTTCATCAAATTTTGTCGCTATTTTAGCAAACCATGAGTCAAAGTTCCTTTTAGCTCGTCCATAGGCTCTAAAAGCATACAACAGAATAGGACTAAGAAACAAGATCCAACTCGGTTTTGATTTTCAGTGAATCAAATACTGAAGATGCATGAAGTTTCTTTTGAACTTCTTTGTACATTATTCTAATTCAACTTGCTGACCCATGCTTCTGTCAGGCAATTTCCTGAGCTGTACTCCCAGGCCTTGGTGGAAGAATCAATGGCTCCTTCTTATTGACCTGTACTGACCGGTTCATTGACTGATTCATTAGCTGGTTTATTGGGGGATCTTCTATTGCTGGAGGGATCCAAGCCGATGAAATAATCAAGTGAGAATCGTAATCACTAAAGAGCTCTGAACAGCTCTCAAACTCTTCCTCCTCTTTACTTGATTCTTTCCTCCTCCTTTCCTTTCTGCTCTAGCTTCTCGATTTTCTCTAAGACGGTCTCGAACATATGGTTTATTTGGTCTTATAATGCTGATACCTTCGATCTTTTTACCGCCGAATGGTTACCGGTATCCTCGCTTAACCTTTTTACGCCCTGAAGATGCGTATTTTCTGATTGGAAGTCTTCTTCTACTTGCTATCTCAATCTTTTCGCGGCCTGTATGCGTGAAATGCATAAAAGCTTTACTAGCTCAATTGCTTACAGAAAAATTTCTGTTTGCCTCATCGAGCCTTTAAGCTTATTTACTAGGGCCGGAGGATTTATGATCAGAGCTCTTCAAGAGGACAAATTCAACATAGAAACTTTGAGATCTCTAAACTGTTTCTCCGGTAAGTCTACTGCCCCCGAATTGAAAGTTTGAGCTAGTCCAATAGTTAGTAAGGTGAATCGCAACTGCATTATTTTGTATTGTATTTATACTTACGCCTATGGAGGCGAAGATAATCAGATAGCCTGCAAAAACATTGGTTCTGCATATAAAGTCACTTCGGGCCGTTGTGACCGGCAGCTAAGAGTTTCGTCTCAGCTGAGTTGGCTGCGGCTGTGGCTACAGCTGAGGAAGGAGCCCGGAGGGCTTCCTTCCTTCGGCTGCAGACTCGGTGAGCCTTCACGGCTGCGCCTCATGAGCCTTTACCGTTACTGTTACGGCTGGTGAGCCGAAACAAATACTGCTCGATGAACAAATTTTCCTGTAATGCTCTCTGAAACACAAAATATTGCACTACTCGGTAAACAAAATCGTACTGAGGAGCATATCAGTGAGTTAATTCAACCAGCCATCACAAACTCATTTTATTTTCGGACTTCTAAAACTAAAATATTATTTTGCTTCGGCCAGACTGTCGCTAGAAATACGTTGGCCTAGTCTTAATGCAATAGTAGCTTTTCGTTTGTTACTTTAAATATTTTTCAGTTGATTTAATTATCTTCTTTCAGATCCCTTTATTCTCGACTTATTCACCAGTGGTCATAACGAGCAGGACATCTTGAAGTTATTCACTGAAAAACCATTTTCTACTCCAGAAGAAAATTATTCGAGTTCCGAGAAAGATTTCGAGGATTCCAGTTCCACACAGAGCGATGAATTGTTTTTTGATTGAGATTCTTCGCACACCTCTGATAGTGAAAATGATTCATCTTCTAATTCCGACGAAAGTGTGTTAGATGAAGATAATTAAATGAACCTCTTTACCTTGGGGCTCCTCTCTCATTTCAGGAGAGCTTACTTTCGATCCTTCTGTTAACTATACGTCATAAAATTTCCGATGTACTTTTATCAGACATTCTATTACTTATTAGTGCTCATTGCATTAAACCTAACCATTGCTTAAAAACCAAATATAAATTCAAACAATATTTCGACCGTTTGAGAATAAACTTCGATCGTCATTTTTATTGTTCTCGTTGTCAACATTCGTTACCATCTCAATGTAGTACTTGTTCTAATTGCCAAAACGTTACTGACAAAAATTCCAGCGCCCCTTATTTCATTACAACGTCTATCCTTTCTCAACTATCAGCAATGTTTTTACGAAATGGTTTTTATAACTTATTGATTCATCGTTTTAGTCGACAGAAGTTAAACAATGAAAATAAAGAAGATATTTACGATGGAGATATTTATAATTCTTTTATGAAGAAGGATGAATTTCTCTCTTATCGTTCCAATATTTCATTTACATGGAATACAGATGGCGTTTCACCATTCAAATCCTCAAAATTCAACATCTGGCATTTCTTTCTGTGGATCAATGAATTACCGTTTATGGAACAAATAAAAACTGAAAATACCATATTAGCAGGGTTATGGTTCGGTTTCGAAAAACCAAACGCTAACAAATTCATGGCTGCGTTTTATGATGAGCTCAAAGTTTTATATGAGGGTTTACATTTTAACGTCCCTGGTTTAAATCTTCCGATCTTTGTAAGAGGATTTATCATGACTGAAACTCTTGATTTACCGGCAAAAGCACAATTTTTGAATATGTCTCCTCATATGGCTCAATATGGGTGCCAAAAATGTGAGATAGCAAGTTAAAAAGTTAATCACGTCCAATCATATCGTTTCAGTCCTAAGTTAAAACTTCGTTCAACAGAAGAAACTGTTGAATACGCGGAAAAAGCATTGGAAACAAGGAACGTAGTTAAAGGGGTTAAGGGGCCCACATTCTTATCGAAAATCTGTTATGATTTTATTAAATCGACTGCAATTGATTCCATGCATTGTGTTGATTTGGGCGTTTGCAAAAAATTATTTACAGTATTGTTTGACAAACAATTCGCTACTCACCAAGCTTCTCTGTATCGGTACGTTGACATAATTAATTCAAGAATTGTTTCCATTCGGCCTCCGTGTAATGTGATCAGACAACCAAGATCAATATCCGACATGAAATATTGGAAAGGACATGAGTTTCATGGCTGTTACTTTGTTACATCAAGAGAGCATTTCTGATCATATGATTACTTTGGCATCCCGATTAATTTCAGAGTTTGTTGGAAGATACGAAGATTTGTACGGCTTAAGGCATATGAGCTGTAACCTTCATCATTTGCTTCATTTACCTGATGTTGTCAGAAATTTAGGATCGCTCTGGGTTACATCATGTTATCCGTTTGAAGGTCTGAATGGATTATTGAAAAAACTAATTCATGGAACTCGATTCGTCCAACTCCAAATTCCGTCAGCAATAACAATATTTATTAATATTACTCGAGAAAAGTTTCAAACATTTTTTCCTGGCTCTAAGATTGCTTCATTTTGCGAGAGATTAGAACTATGTGTTTTAATAGGCGTAAATTAAGAAAAATTTGTGACAATACTTTCATTATTGGCAATTGCAAACGAATTCAAAATTTACCTAATAATTTACCCCACCGTTTTCCAGTAAACTGTATAATGGATGATGTAAAAAAGATTTACGAGTTTTAAAGATTATTTAAAGATCGAGTAGTGTACGAATCTGAATCGTATAAACGTAAAAGAAGAACGAATTCCACTTATGTTAAATATTATGTTGCTGATGGACAGAACTGCGATTTTGGAATAATAACCCAATTTATACAATAAAACTATTGTAACTGTGGAAATAGATGTGGAAGTTGTGATGCAAATTCAAAATTCTTTGCTATTATAAACAAATTAACAACCACAATAACTTTTGAAACGCTTTCTGGTGTAATGATAGGTTCAATACTGTCATGCAAATATCTCAAGAAAAAAACTTATTCGTAATTAACATTGATGATTCGAAAAATGTATGTTATACTGTAAAAAATTTCAACGACGAAAATTCTGTATTTGTTATCGATCCAGTTTGTTGTATTGATCCTCAATAAAAATTTGTTTATAAATTGAAGACGATATACTTTACTTTTCGAACAAAGTCCCTTATGGGACGATGCGGATGAGTACCTAAGCCGGCAAAAAACGTCCGTAACAAAATACGTGGGGTAAGATTTTTATGTATAGTTTATGTACACTTCTCACAAAAATTAAGGGAGCAAGAAAAAAATCCAAATTTTTTTGAGGTTCTTCAACATGCTGTAACTTGAAAAAAAATAGTCGTACATCAAATAAAGAAAGCAAATTGTAGCAATTGTATTTTATAGAATTTTATAAAATTTTATATAGTAAGATCTTAAAAGGGAAGTAATAATTAGATAAAATTTTATATAATTGCATGAAATTTTATAAAATTGTATAAAGTTTTATAACATTTCATAAAACTTTAAAGAATTTGATGTCACTATTGCATTTACTGCGGGGTAGCATTTTGTAAAATTTGATAAAAGTTCACACAATTTTATAACAAATTATTATAAAAGTTGTTAGAAATTCAAGGTAAATAAACAAAATTTTCAATGGCCATAAAAAAAAAATTTCATTTTTGCGGGCAATATGTAGGGTACCTCCTGAAAAATGTAAAAAAAAAATATTTTTCAATATTGAATAAGTTTGACTTTATTAAAATTTTTTGTAAGGTATTTACATTAAGAAAACTTATATTTCACACAATCATTGTATGCAAGGAAAGATAAAAAATTTTTTAATAGTTCTTATCATAATACAAAAATCATTAAACTTTTCCGACCGTTACTCGATTTTTGCAAAAATTTAACAAAAAAATTCAAAATAATGCTCAATTATATTTATAAAAGTAAGTAAAAGTAATCATATTTATAAAAGCGAATGCAACCAGATATAAACGTGATAGTGAATGCAACGGATTTAAGTTCACATATATTATATTCGACACGTGATCGAGAGCGGTTAAACACGCGAAAATTAATTTGTAATTAATTAAGCGCGAATGACAACCGATTTATTCTCAATAAATAGCAGCTTTAGTATACTGTCTAATTATTGAGAATAATAAAGCGTAAAATTAGCGGAGTTATATTACAAGAGTAATTTATATCAAACGAAGCGATTAGACGGATAGCTGTATTTGTACTGATCAATCCACGATGTCGGTAATGGCTTGAGCAGGCGTCTTCTTTTCCGTTGTCGCTCGATGGTGACGTGGCAGCCTTGCTGTATAAGACGAATTTTCCAATTGGCTATAACTATTCGATGAAGCGATACATATATATGTATATATATATACATAGATATATATATATATATATATATACATATATATGTATGTATATATGTGTCATTTTGCCCAACTCTCCCCTATATGATGTCAAGTATAAAGGACAAAATAATATAGGTAAAATAAAATATTAATTACATTAAATTAATTGATTTTGACATCATTTTAGTACAGAATTTGTATTTGATATTCAGTTATAATTGGAAAATACATATCACTTTGCTGAAATTATATATACCACATTGTGGTAAAGTATAAATTATATATTTATATAATTATTCAATAAAATAATCTTTAAAAACACATGTAAGGATATTTTTGTGAAAAGATTCGACGAAATGTTCAGGAGTTGAAAGATTACAAAAATCTTTCAACTCCTGAAAGATTACAAAAAAGTTGTAAAATTGATCACCACTTAAAATATTGCTCCATGTACTTCAATCACACTTTGTATAATCATTGCCATTCGGCTTTCGCCTTGGCAGTTAAATTGATTAATAAATAAATAAATAAAGAAATTTTTTCCAATAATTTGATAGCCTTGAAAATTATAATGAAATCAAAAGATGTTGAAAATATGGTTTCCATTCTACATAACTTTAGCTTGTCCCATTATAATCTAGTTTCGTCAGTTGTATTTTATTGTGCACAATATAACCTGTGAATTTCACTGCTATTTTATATTTTAAAAGTAATTCTTTTATTATTTATGATGTATTAAATGTACCTCAAATCCTGATGATTATCACTGGTCTTGTCATTATGATAGCGCCCACAGTTTTTATTGGATCTTAATGAAATTTTTTACACTCATTCTATACGCGTTTACCTCGATCAAGTTCACAGAAAACCTGTGAGAAAAATACTTAATAGCGAATGCAACCAGATATAAACGTGATAGCGAATGCCACTTAAAATATTGCTACATGAATCAACCATAGCACATCCAGGTAAATATTAATCAATTTGTGAATTTTCTGTTCTATCAAGTTCGTTGATAACCATTTCCCATACGGCATGAGACCTAGAATATAAATTATAGTAATAATAATAATAATTATAAATAAATTTGTCTGTTGTTAACGTAATTTATTAAGTAGAAAAAAAGTTGAATGTCAATTATTCACCTGGTTGGACAATGTTGAAGGTTTCCGTGATATCTATGCGGCATTCTAAAGTACATAGTATACGGCCATAGAGGTGAATTATTGAGGGCTGCAGTAATTGTCGAATCATCCAGAAAAGCTTGTTCTTCCATCATGGTAAATTGATTATTTCCACCAACACGTCAATAAGGCGTACGTAAACCAACAACACTATTGTCTGTTAAATTTTCATATTTTTCTGTAATTATTCTCATACCAGCCATTTCTTTTGCCCATTCATCAACAGTTGCATCAGACCAAAATCGTTCATCATCATTGTGTCTAAGTAAATAAATTAAAAAAGAAAAAAAAATAAGAAAAGATAATTAATGAATGAAATATATATTTATAAAATTACTCCAGTAACATGGAAAAAATTCCTATACTGACATGGTAAAAATACCCATGTCAATAAAGAAATTTCAGCAATGTTAACAAAGCAATTTTTCCATTTCTACATAGAAATTTTTCCAATGGCAACATGGAAGATATTCCTATAATATATTGGTAAAATTGCTATAAAATATGATTACATTCTTATTTTTCCATGGTCAAATTTCTAATGTTGATAAAGCAAAATTTGCCATGTCAACAAGGGAATTTCTCCTAAGTAAAATTGGAAAAATTTCTATGTTTTTTTTCTCCGTGTAGTTAAAAACATTAAGGGATATTAAAAGAAATTCAAATTTTCAAGTGATTTTCAACAGGTTGTAACTCGACGAAAAATGGTCGTACGACGAAAACAAAAAAAGCAGATTGTAGCTTTAAGTTACTAGTTTTCTGATCAGGTCTTAAAATTTTTTTATTATGTGCGGTTCCGGAGTAATCCTAAGAAAATTCTCGAAAAAGAAATTTACCAAATATTTGCTCGTCTTAAAAACGGTCTGCGAGCTTCAATAAATTTTTTGCGATAATTATGATTGAGTTATGATTGCTCCGGAACCGTGCATAATCAAAAAATTTCAAGGCTAGATCAGAAAACTAGATCCTTGAAGCTACAGTTTGACTTTTTGTTTTTGATGTACGACCATTTTTCTTTAAGTCAACAAACTGTTGAAAATTACAAGAAAATTT
The DNA here is from genome assembly GCF_026212275.2 of Microplitis demolitor. Taxonomy (NCBI): domain Eukaryota; kingdom Metazoa; phylum Arthropoda; class Insecta; order Hymenoptera; family Braconidae; genus Microplitis; species Microplitis demolitor. Next base: position 4,578,072 of record NC_068553.1, read on the forward strand.
GAAATTTTTTAAGTATCTCTTAATTTTTGTAACCAGTGTATTTTGAATTTATTTAAATCATAAAATTTCTTATTAAATATTTTAACTTACACATTTTTAACATGGAATAATCCAAAGTAGGCAATATTAATTTATTTTATTGCCTTTTTTATGGTTTCTCGCATAATTTAATTATTGAAAATGAAAATATAATATAAACTTTGAATATCTAAATGATCAGAGTAAAATTTAAAAATCAGGGAAAAATTTGAAAAACTTTATTGGAGAACCGGGAAATATCAGGGAATTTTGAAATCATTTCTTTGTGGCCACCCTGAAATTGACTTAGATTCAACAATGAACACAATATATTTTTATTATTATTGCATTGAATCATAAAAGAAATTTTTTTTTAAAGACATAAATTTTTTTTAATAATATAAGTGATTAAAAAATAAACGCGAAAGTACGGCAGCAGCGCGCTAGTGTTAAGTGATTTTAAAGGTTGATAACTAGCTGGAGCTCAGGTCCAATACGAGTACTATGTGGTAGTGTGTATAAGTGTGTATTTATTTAATATTTTATCCCCAGATTTTAAATTTTTATAATATTAAAAATTTAATTATTTGCTTATGTTAAAGAAAATAATTAAAATTTGTTATATCACTAATCAAAAATCTATCAATTAAAAATTTTTGGCTTACAATTATTAGTTAATTTTTATATTTTCTAAAAAGTTTAAAATGATAGTTATTACCATTACTTTAATTATGAATTTATACATCTGTTGTCAGATATTCTAAACGATCATCAAAAACAAGTTTTTGGTTTATAAGTGATTATTAGTTTTTCAAATTTCCCGCGGTTGTGTCATTTTACGCTGTTGCCGTCGTTTCTTTGCTTCACAACACATGTGACGTCATTAACTAAAATTTGCCTCTTATTTTATTAATAACTTAATAATTAACCCATGATTAAACTTAAAAAAAATATTAATGTGTTCAGAAATGTTTAATTATTTAATCCTGAATAATTTGTAGCGATGGTATTATTGTAGCAAAAACTGTAGCACTTTGAAAAATGATTCCCATTTACACCCGTGTATAAGAACGAATTTTGAAAATTTATTTCTCAGAAACGGTGTAGTGAATTGATTTGGAATATTAACAGTGATTCTTTATTTTATAACTCTTTCGGTGAAAAAAAATTTCAGAATTTTGGTATTATTCCGGAAATCGGAATTGAACCTCCTTAACCTGTTGTGTATACTCGATTATTAAAGCGTCTTATAAATAATCATCTGACTTTTTTTAAAACCAAAAATTTATTTAGGGTAATTATTTACAAGTGGGATCCACCCTATTTTTGGCCATATCTTGGTGAAAAACTAACAATTTTCGATTTTTTTTATTCTGCTTGTTTTTAAGGCGCATTTATGATAAAAAATGTGAAAAAAAAAAATAATCAATTTGATCAAAAAAAATTTGACATGGCCCAATATGGGCGGACTCTACTTGTAAATAATAACCATATTTAGTATATATAAAAAACTCAATAAGTGATTTTTAAAAATAATTTATAAAAATTTTAGGTTATATACGGTTTATTTTTACGTGACCGCATATCGAGTAAATTGAACTACAATTGGAGTTAGAAATACTGCATGCTGTGGCATATCTTACTTTTTTCGATAGTTGACGCTTAACTACAAGATTGTAGTAAATCTAACCACAATTTGGAGTTGTCTGATGTTATATTACAGCTTGTGGTAAATGGAACTCCAGTTGTTGTTGCTACTACTACAATTTATTTTCCGTGTGGTTGAGGTGGCATTCGACGCGGCTTACAAAGCTTAAGAGCCCAGTTGATTTTGAAATCAATCCATCGAGCACATTACAAGTAATCCAAAACAAAAACTTTTGAAAAAAGTTTTTTTTTTTGGAATATCTCTGAACAAACTCTACCGATCAAGCCCAATTAAGCTTTTAGATACTGACAAGCCGCATCGAATGACACCTTGAGAATCAAAATCGGTTCACCCGTTCAAAAGTTATAGATATTTACATACATACGTACGTTCGTACGTACATGCATACATATATACATACACTCGGACATCATCGTGAAATTAGGCAGAATAGCTTCCTAGAACCTCAAAACGTCAAGATCTCTTAGAAATTCGATTTTCGAAAATCGGACTGAAACCAATAACTTCCCGAATTTTTGAAAATTTGCAATGTTCTCAGCGGGAACCCGTCCGGCAGAAAGATGACATACAGAGCTCTTAAAGATAACATTTTTTTGATCTAACATCCGAAATAGTTATCCCGAAGGTAACAGAAAGATATGAGAAAAGCCTCATACGCGCCATCTGAGGATATTTTTAAGAGCTCATCGGTTAGACGTCAGAAAGATAACATTTTTCAGAGATCTTAAAGAAATCAGTTTACGGAGATCACAATTTCAATTCTTTTGGGTTTTCCATATTCATGATATATCCCAATTACAAATGGCTGAGAAACTTTGGGATATGAATTTGTGCAAGAATGGGATAAAGTTGACTCGTCGAACTTTTAGCAATCGAGAACCCCATCGATATTAATAATAATGGCAATCAAGTCAGGTAGAGTATAATTATCAATCATTCTCAATTGATCAGTCAAGGCATTTTTTAACCCGTAATGAAAATATTGGCCAGGAGGAACTTCACGAACTACTATCGGTGTTTCCGGTGTACCAAGTAAGGTCTGAGAATCAAGAGGTAGATTACTGATTTTTTCTTGATTAGATGTTTTTAATATTTTTAGGAGTTCATTCACTGCTTTACGTGATTTATTGAAATCAGTCACTCATTGGGTTAGTTTCGATGATAAACTTGTTTCATTGATAACTACCAAAGCATTCTGTTTTAATTGATTACAGATCGACAATATACGTGAGTTAGAATCGCCACTAGTTTCACTGTCAAAACTGTAATTACTTATTTCATTTTTATTAAGTTTTTCGCCATCAATATTATTGTCTGTATTAATGTTTCTTTTATTACCAACATTATCCGCTTCATCACAAGATATATTATTACTCACAAAGCATGAATTATTTTCTACTGTTTCACTTTCATCACTATATGAATTTTCAATATTATGTAATTTATTTAAAAAAACAACGTATTCATTTATTTTCTTGACGTTTACATAAGGTTTTTAAATTTTTCTTTTCGACATTTTACTATTGTATTTATAATAACTAATTATATGTAATTACTTTAGAGCAGAATCAATAAATAATGTTTATAATCATTGGTACTTATAGATTACAATGACATTAGCTGACGAAAGTTGAGGTTATCATAGTCTCATAAGAAAGTTATTTTTTCGATGTTCTAGAGACATCCATAAATAGTTATCATTTTGATAACTTTCAGATTTCTTTTAAATGAACTCAACATAATTATCAAAACGATAATATTTTTTTGAGCTCTTAAAGGTAACATTTTTTGGATAACATTATGTTATCTTTTGGACATTGTTGCCGGACGGGAAGTTAAAAAAAAATTTATCCCATAAGATCACCGAAAAAAATTTTTTTTGCGCCAGAGTATCAATAAATTGTTATTTTATATGGGGGAGGAGGGGGGCAAAATGGGTCCCAAAAAATTTTTGACGCCTCGAAATATTTGAGGGCAAAATAGGCCCCGTAAATTTTGGATGCCTCGAAATATTTGATATGAAGTGTTTTTAGGGGGGGGGGGGTAAATGGGCTGACTAGACTTCGAAAACCTACAAATATCTTTTAACCCAACGGGTTCCTAAAATTTTCAAAACATAAAACAAGCGAGAAACATACATCAAGTTCTGTTGGGGGCCCGCTTTAGCCAACTTTTCAGAATTTTTCAATTTTGAGAGACACAGCGAATTAATACCAAAAACTCAGCAAAAGGAAAAAAAAGTGAAACAAGCTGAAAAATCTTTGAATCTTTGCACGAGAATGCTATGCACGCTGAACCGATGGGCCGGCTTTGGGAAAAATTACTGAACTTAAGATTCAGTTGAGTGGTGACTCAGGTGTACCGATTGTTACAGCTTACTGCTTTTAAATCCCTACTAAGAATAAAAAAATACCGAAATCGATTTCTAATATGTAAGATAAACAAGTGTACAGTATCAAAAATCGGTACGGATAATAATTTATAGCGGAAAAGAAATTTTTTCAATTTTCAATAATCGAAAAAAAATAGTAGCCACGGAGGTCCCACGACCGGAACCACCTGAAAAGTTGTGGAATATATAGTAGTTTGTTGACACAAATTTTCAGGAAAATCAAAATATGCATGATTCTCAGAAAATGACTTTAAAGTTTTAAAACTCATAAATAACGCAGAAAAATTTATCTAAAAAATTATTTGTATTTTTTTTCTATGTAACAGTGCGTTTCGACTTGAAAATCGAACGCTAAAGTCTAGTTGACCTACGGCCATCGATTATGATAATTATACCTTAATTTACACTCATCAGTCACCCGGGGACATGCCAGAGGCCCCCTAGGTCTCATTCTGTTGAGACAATAGTGGAGTAGTTTCCCACCCTCAGAATTTTTCTTTAAAAGAGCTAGCAAGCAGTTGCTCGGGGACTTAGGCCCTGGATACCACCCAGAGTGGACCACTAGGGTAGTGGACTAATGACGCTTAGCGAGGTTCTTACACTACACCCAGAGCTCAATACAATTTACTTGAGCTGGCCTAACAATAAGTCTCGTCACATCTAGTCATTTAGTCCAGTGATAATTTTATTTAATTTATTTTATATCTTTGAGTTGTTTGTCCGTTATTAATGGCCGCCGTAATTATTTTATAAATCATTTATTTGAATATCGTTTTAATTGACCACATTTCGAGTCAAATTTATACACGCGGCCATTTAGTAAAGTCAAAGTTAAATTGAAATTGTGCCGATAAAATTCGTGAGTGTTACCACACCATTGCTGTTCATTTCCTGCGATTTCCTATCACCGAAAATTTGGGCCTACAACGTTGCTGCCACGTTTGCTGCCTACGCTTATTGACGGTCATCTACAACTACAGGAATCGAGCATGCAGTAAGGTACAGCGTAAGTGGGATTCCGTCTTCCCTACACTGATAGAAGGATTTGTTTAGGAGTAATAAATTGATTTATTAAATTTTTCTCAACTGACTTTTTTGGATTTAACAAATATTTAGTAATTATTAACAATATTTATTATAATGAAATAAGTAACTTCTTTATTATTAAGAAATATTTTTAATGCTAACAAAGTCTTATTAACATAAAAGAAATATTTGTTAGCACCAAACAAGGCTTGTAAATATTTAATAAATATTTCTTAGACGAATTTGTCGGTAGAGGGCTACACACGAGCCTGTAGTGGTGTACACGTATTAAAAGAGCTATATGTGTATGTCATTGCGACGTCATATTTTTTACTCCGTTCTAGCTTGCATTGTTGGTTAAACGTAACCTACAACTGAAGCTCTCATATACTTAAATAATATTTATATCAGAAGTGTTTTGTAAATTGTCATCCATATTATAAATATGAAAATATGGAAGCCTTGTTAATTATATTCAGTTCAATTTTAATCAAATATAAAACCATTAAAAACACATGTACTATCAAACGGATTTTATGTTATTTCTCAGCGTAGTTTAATATAAGAAATTTTAATTTGTTTATTCTAGTTATAGTGTTGATTACTATGAAATTGTATTTTGAAATTAAAAGAACAGAAAATTTTATACGATGGTTGTTTTAGTTATTTTTGTTTATAAATATAAATATTAATGAATGTGTGTAGCTGCATGCAAAAACATATATAGATATATATTCTTGAACTGTGTGATTTTATGAATTAAATTTTAATAAATAAGTTAATAGATAATTTCTTAAATATAAAAAAAAAATTTGTTCAAATAATAAAAAATATATTAAATATAAAATATTCATTTATTTATTATTAAAAAGTGATTCATTAAATGTTAAAAAGTGATTTATTAAATACTAATAAATCATTTTTTAAATGGAAAGAAATCGTTTATTAAATATCAACAAATCGTTTATTAGATGCTAAGAAATATTTATTAAATACAAAAAAATGATGTTTAAGAAATGATTTGTTAAATATTAATAAATATTTCTTAAATAAAGCTCCGTTAAGAAATAATTTGTTAAATATTAACAAATCTTTTTTAATACTAAGAAATCCTTCTATCAGTGTAAATTAAAATTATACTTGGTCTCCTCCCACGTAAATTAAAATATCAAAACTTATATACTAAATTTTATTCTAATTAATTTTATTGGGGAAATATTAATATTGTGAATGGGTATTTGGTTAAATAAAATAATATTTCTCTTATATAATGCAAAACCAAATCTTTTACTGAATAAACCACCAGGCATTCCTTTCCTTTAATAATTAATAAGCCCAAATTTCAGGGAACGAGGCGAGCCCCCCCCCCCCCCCAGCTCATAAGATTATATTAGTTAAGTTAACTGTAAGTAACCGAGGCCTGGACAAGAGCTAGCCAACCCAGGCTCCACCGTTTATATCTAAAAGTACATGGAATAACGAAACTTTTTTACTCTCTAAGTTTTTATATTTAAAATATTTTTCAAGAAGTTATAAGCATGAAACCATGAAAAGACCGTTTTTTTTTTTAATTCTATATCTTTTGAACCAATGATAAAAAAAATCTCAAAATTTAGGAGGATGAGTTTTTGATGAGTACTAAAAAATATCAAAAAACAACGGAAATTTAAAATTAAAATTTTTAAAATCGTCCGATTTGGCGTGGAATGCCCCATATACAATAATTGTCAAAGAAAAAAAAAATCCGACTCATGGATCCAAACCCAGGTCCTTCTGGTCCGAAGTCTGACCTGTTATTTACAGTCCTGTATCACACACTCGACAAGAGGAATTAATTGTATTTATTTTAATTCAAATGAACTTAAGAAAATTAAAGATATCAATGAATGATTGATTTTATTATTAGCATTGTAGTAAACTATGTTATTGTCCATAGAGTGAAGAAACAATTAGCAGTATACCCACTAATATCGGGGCGATAACGAATTCTTTTGGTAAATTAAAAAAAATCAGAAGTTAAATTTTTTAAACTTCTAAGTTATAACTAAAATTTTTTTAATTTTTCTTAGCTTTTTATAACTTAATTCATTGTTGAATTTTTACAATTTTTTTGCTGTCATCCTGCTTTTGGTCTTGTTAACGTATTTCTAAAAAATTTTAAAAAAGTTTGTATACTTTCTAACATTTGTAAATGCGGTAAATCAAAAAATTTTATAGACTTTATTAAATTTTATAAATCATTGTAGAGTCAGTTATTCCGAATAATCTTACATTATTTGATCATATCTAAATTATTTCAAAAAGTGTTATGATTCCACCCGCACAGCTTAATATTCACTCCAAAATTCCCATTAAATAAAATTTCTTAGAACTCAATTATGTAAAATTTTATGTAATTAAATATAATTATATAAAAAATTTTCGACCGAATGTATAAATATGTATGATTATATATAAATTAATATAATTACATATGTTTTATATAAATTTATGATTATATATAGTTTTATGTAATTAAATAAGAAAGATTTATACAATTATATATCAATATAAATATAGTGTTATATAAGACTGTGTATGAATTTATATAATTATATAAGGTTACCGTCGTTCAAAAAAATTTTGAATTTGTTCAAGAAATTTTCAGTCTTCCTTAAGATTTTCTTGGCCAAAAAAAATTTACTTTTGAGTCAAAGTTTTATTTCTTTCTGTGCAGTTGAATTCTTTTATAATTGGAAAAAATAATTAAATTTAAAAATTATTTTAGGCTGTAAAAGTAACCAACAAAATTAAAAATCTTCAAGCATAATAGAATCATTTTATATCCTATAAAAATAATTAAATGGAGACTATATTTTAGAATTAAATAGTATTCTACAGAATAAAACATTTGAATTCTAGTTTAATTTTTCAATGTCTCCAAAAAATGATAGAATTCAGAAATTATTTAAAGATTAAAAAGTATTCTACCGAATTGACAAATTTGGATACGATTCGAATCCTATTATATCCTGAAAAGATAATGAGATGGAAACATTATTTCAGAAATAAAAAGTATCCAATAGAATTAGAAAATTTTAAATGCTAGTCGAATCCTTTTATATGCTACTACTCCTCTCGAACATTTTAGTATTAAAAAATATTTAATATGATTAACCGCAAATTTTGATACAAGATTTCGAGTGTTTAGCAGGATTTGAAGGTATTAACATTTTAATCCTTTTTAATCCTGTCAAATACATTATTTCAATCAGAGTTATGTTAGAATATTTAAATGGTATCAATAAATAAACATATAAAATTATATCAATAGATAAAATGTTAAGTGCGTACACGGAGAAAACGAGTCTCGAAAATATAGTAATAATTACAATATTTTAGTAAAATTTACTAACAGAAATGAATAAATACATTTCATTTTGTAATTATTCCAAAACGTTTAGTAAAATTTACAGTTCAGTAATTATTACAATATGCAGATTTTAAAAATTCCTATACGTAATAGATTTTTTACTATCATGATTGAATTTTTTTTAAACAGAGTTGTAAATTTTATTACATTAATTTTTAATAAATACAATACAACGGAAAGTATATTTTACAAAGCAATATAGTAAATATTACATTTCTGAGATTTGATAAATTATTGAACGGAATATAAATTTTGCTATTCGTGAAATAAAATTTACTACGTGTATTATGAATTTTATTATGCGCATAAGAAATACTACTACATAGTATACAAAAATTACTAAACGTTTAGTAATTTTGTACTATGTTGAAACCATATCGTTGTAACCCGGCGTGCGCTCCACTCAGTTCTGCCCAAACGGCTTTGGAATAGTGTGTACTGTTAACCTGTCTTCAGGAAGCATAACCTATAAAATTGTATAGTGATTATTTGAGTGAAGGTGAAATATATATACATAAGCTTGTGATTAAGAAAAGTGAAAATGGAACTGCCGGTTATAGACGCTCCTTTGGAATCTAACAGCATGTTGAAATTTAAGTACAGTCGAGTCTCGTTATGAGTCCGCTCGTTATGAGTCCGTGAACCAGGATTTCCACGGAAGACCTTCCCCCTCCACAACGTGAAAAAAAAATTAATTTCGGAGTCTCGATATGAGACCGTATATTCATGAAAAGAAATTAAGAGTTTATTTATCATATTAGTCCTATTTACATATAAGAAACATAACACTCAAGTCAAACGGACTCATAACGAGATACTGGAAACAATCACGTACACACTCACACGCTTAAAAAGTAGGGGAAGTTCAACTCACGACTGTCGCCTGCGCTGACAGAGTGGGGGTACACAAATTCTTAGAATTATATTCCCCTACACCCCTTTATGCGGGTTCATAACGAGACTCGACTGTATTGGATTTAATGATTATAAAAAAATTGTCACGATATATTGTCAGGTATTTTCTTCCTACCTTAGCTTGATTTTCATTTAGATATGTTTTGCTCTTTTTTTTTTTTTAATGATACAAAAGTTAGCCTACATCTAATATTTTTTTAACTTTTTTTTAAATAATAAATCATTAAAGAAAAATTATTTCTAAAAATTATACATGAAGAAAATAAAAAAAACTCAATATGCAATTTTTTGAAAAAAATGACAGTTTACCTTGTATGATTTATTTTGACACACAAGTGATTATTTTTTCTTTATTCAGAAAATAATTATAGAAAAAAAGATATGAGGATGAACTTACTAGTCAGCAAATTTTTAAAATTTTCTGGCTAATTCCAATTTCACTGTACACAAAAACTATCAAATTGTGTAAACAATTTTTAAAAAATTTTCTAATTAAATTTTTTTTATTGCTTTCTTTTATGATAACGAATTGGTTGAGTTCTTAAAAAAATTCATGCATGTCTGTTAGGATCATCCTCATGCGACAAAATTTTTTTTATTAAACAATTGTTGGATATTATTGTTTTATATTACACGCTACACTACTGTTTCTATTTTATTTAAAAATGTAGCGTATGGAGGTGCATCTTATGACCTATTAACAAACAATTTAGCTGTAACCAATTTATCTTCGTCGTGTGATTTTAATGATTATGAGGTATATTTTCAACCTTTTATTAAAAATATTTTTTATCCGGTCATTATTCGTTCTTAAATGACAAATTTGCAAATAATTAAAGCATTAATTAATGAACAACTATTTTCTTTATTTTACAGATTGATTTATTTGGTAACTCGAAACTAAGTCAAAGTCAGTGGTGCCTTAAGAATCCTGAGAATCCTGATCCCAGTGAAAGTATGCTTTATTTCTGCATATGCGGCAAAATGTATATTTCTAAGAGATGGTCCTAATTATTATAAGTTATTATTATTTACTTTTTAATATTTATTATATTATTATATATAATCATAATTAATGTCTTTTCCTACAAATATACAACATATTGTACTATGACAATTACTTTTTAAATTAAATGTTTTGTTATAACAATTATAGCAAATTGAATCATTTATTTATCCTTTATAGACTCACTGAATTTTTTATGATGAATAATTTTTAAATTAGATAAATAGTTATAAATCTAGTTAACACTAAATTGTCAACTAGTGTACAGTCAACTATGCTCGAATCAATGATTTCAAATTAATTAATTATACATTAAAAATGTAATTGTTCATAAATCTTTATAATAGTCACATATATATATTTGTTTATGAGTATGAAAAGATTCATGTATTTAGATAAAAAAATGCATTATGTATTTATTAATAATTCGTATAAATATATTTTTTTTTACAATCAGTTAATTTTAATTCTTACTTTTCAAATTACGGAAGCTTATTGTAATTATTAATTGCAATTATTCCTAAGCAGGTTTTGTACTATTCCATATTTGGGATGTATATTTTACTAAGCAGTATAGTAAATATTCCTTTATCCGTATTGTAAAAATTACTAACCACGATAAGTAAAATATACTAATGTGATTAATAATATTTCCTATATTTTCAATAGCAGTTCAACATTACAATCTAAATATAGTAATTTTTACCCATATTTTTTAGTAAAAATTACTATATTTTTAACTTCCCGCTAAGAAAATCGACGATTTTCAAAAATTTCGGGAAGTTATTATTTTCACCCCGATTTTTGAAAATCGAGTTTCCATCAGATGTCGACGTTTTGAGGTCCGAGGAAGCTATTCTGACTATTTTCAGAATGATGTCCGAGTGTGCGTATGTGTGTGTGTGTGTGTGTGTATGTATGTAAACTCTTTGTAACTTTTTAACTAATAAATCGATTCGGATGCTTGAGGTGGCAATCGAAAGAGCTTGTTGGCCGTCAATTTTGCTGAAAATTTCAGATCATTTGATCGAATAGACTCGAAAATATTTGCGAATTACGAAAAAAAAAAAATTTTTTTTTTAGTTTTTTATTGATTTCTCAGAAACGACTGATACGATCGACTTCAAAATCTAATCAGCTCTAGTACTCAATAAGACACGCCGATTGCCGCCTTAGGCATCTCAATCGGTGTATTTGTTCGAGAGATATCGCGGGAGAAAGAAATGGTGGATAATGGTTTTTTCCACATATTTTCGAAATGACTGACCCGATTAATTCCAAATTTTTTTTTTTTAGTATTTTGAAAGTATTTCAAAAACGACTTGATCAATCAATTAAAAAATCTGATCAGTTATAGAACTCAATAAAACATGTCGATTGTCGCCTTGAACGTCTTAATCGGTTTATTTGTTCGAGAGATATCGTTTGAGAAAAAATCGTGAAAAACGTTTTCTTTCGAAAACAAAGGCATACAAAAATATTTTCGAGCTCGAAGAGAAAATGTATCTACAACAATTTTCTGAGCTCAAGGAGCTCGAAATAGGCGGGAAGTTTTGGGGCTGGCCCGCATGGTCAACCGACAGACCGATTTTTTTCTCCGTGTACTTGCGACAATTACTACCTGCTTTGATATATATATATATGATATGATATGATATGATTTATACATATACATATATATACATATATATATATATATATATATATATATATATATATATATATATATATATATTGGGGCGCTTCGTTTCCAGCAAAAGTATTTTTTTTTGTCGCTTATCAAGCAAAACATTGTTTTTTATGCTCAAACAAAAATTCCTGCCAAGTTTGAGCTCTTAATTCCAATCCTAAGTACTTTCCATTTGATTTGAAAGATTTCCTATTTAAAATACACGTAAATTAAATTACTTTTTTTTTAACTTTCTAATACTCAGCTGCGTTTCATGATATCGACGCGGTTTTGGTCGCAAATTGTAAGGCATTTAGTGTTCTTCAAAAGTGCCCATAGTAACTTAGCTGTAATTCCAGCTGTTTCACTGATGTCCGCTGAGGAAGTCATTTTTCGTATCAAATTAACCTTTATTGGCTTGCAGAACGTAAACCAATGAATGCACACCAAAAATGTAATCGGGAATTTTATAGGAAATTTTATTCCCTTCATAAAAAGCTCTATGACTTAAATCGCTAAAGTTCATAGTTTCCGAGTTATAGGAATTTAAATAATTTAAAAAAATAAAATAGAATTTGTCATTTTTTTTTAATATTATATTTTTTGAATTATTAAAATTCCTGCAATTCGGAAACTATAGAATTTAGCGACTTGAGTCATAGAGCTTTTCATGAAGGGAATACAATTTCCTATAAAATTCCTGTTTACATTTTCGGTGTGCATTCATTGGTTTACGTTCTGCAAGCCAATAAAGGTCAATTTGATACGAAAAATGACTTCCTCAGCGGACATCAGTGAAAGAGTTGGAATTGCAGCTAAGTTACTATGGGCACTTTTGATGAACTCTAAATGCCTTACAATTTGCGGACAAAACCGCGTCGATATCATGAAACGCAGCTGAGTATTAGAAAGTTAAAAAAAAGTAATTAAATTTACGTGTATTTTAAATGGGATATCTTTGAAATCAAATGGAAAGTACTTAGGATTGGAATTAAGAGCTCAAACTTGGCAAGAATTTTTGTTTTAGCATAAAAACAATATTTTGCTTGATGAGCAACAAAAAAAACATTTTCGCCGGAAACGAAGCACCCTAATATATATATATATATATATGGAGTGCCATCGACTGAGCCTAAAGTACCCGGAAAAAAATTATCAGGCCTGATCAGACATGAAAAATGATTATTCCTGACCAGGCATGTTCAGGTCTGATCAGGTATGTTCATGTCTGTTTATGCCCACCCGGGAAAAAATATATATATATTAAAAATGACCCTATATAATTATATATAAATATGTATAACTATATTATATTATATATAATTATTGTTATAAAAATAATAAAAATAAATGAAAAATTCGGGCGTGTGCAGGATTTGAACCGTGGACCTTGCGCTCGAAAGTTTTACACGCTACCCACTGACCTAAGCGATTTAGTTGAAAAGTAAGTTTCGTATGAACTTTAAGTAATAAAAATCTTATATGTGATAGATTCTTGGCCAACAAAATTTTATATCCATGAGCAGACATGAACAGCCATGAACATACATGAACAGCCATGAACAGGCATGATCAGGCTTGAGCGCGTTTAACGCTTCAGCCATGAACAAACACGATCAGGCCTGAGCGTGTTTAACGCATCAGACATGAACACCTATGAACAGGCATGAACAAGTATGATCAGGCCTGAGTGTATTTAACGCTTCATACATGAAGAGGCATGTCCCGACATTGCCAGGCGTAAACAGGTATGATCAGGCCTGAGCGTATTTAACGCTTCAGACATGAACAGGCATGTCCAGGCATGGCCAGGCGTGAACAGGCATGATCAGGCCTGAGTGTGCTTAACGCTTCAGACATGAACAGGTATGATCAGGTCTAATTTCAGGCCTGATCATACATGAATAGGCATGATCAGGCCTGATTATTTTTTCCCGGGTAGATATCATATCCTGTAGAGTAAGTCAACTAAAGACCGATAAAGGTTAAGGATGGAACTATAATAAACTTTTCAAGAAAAAAGTTATGAAAAAATTTTAAATCTAAGGACCGAAAAAATATAAGATTACTGTTTAAATTATTGATAAAAAAAGCCTTGAAGCATAATAAAAACATAACTGAAATGAAACAAATCAGTTTAAAATAATGACTAGAATATAACCATACGCAGATTGTTATTGGTCATTTAAAAAATAAGTCACAACATAAATAAATCAAAACTACTTTGAACATCAAACGCACGGTCAACCCTCTTAATAGAAAATTCAACTGTTGGTGAAGTCATTTCTCAGCGATAACAAATGAAATAGATATGAACGGCGGATACATACAAGAAAGTACAAAAGTATTTGAAATAATTTTTCATGTTAACTTTTTGTGTTCATAACGAGGAATAATTAATTTTTAGAATATTTTTTAGGCAATAAATAATTTTAAGTGATAATGTTTAAATATGAAACAACATGAATATATCATGCTCAAGTGATAAATTTTATACACATCCAAAATCATTGGTATTAAACATTAAAAACCGTCGGCTGTTAAAAATTTTGATTAATTATTTATTTTAATACCTTATTAAAGTTAATACAAAAAGTTATAATTTTATTCAAAAAATAAAATTAAGTTAAATATAATTAAGTTAGATATTAAAAGAAATAAAATATTTTTAACTTCCCACTAAGAAAATCGATGATTTTCAAAAATTTCGGGAAGTTATTGTTTTCACCCCGATTTTCGAAAATCGAGTTTTCATCAGATGTCGACGTTTTGAGGTCTTAGGCAGCTATTCTGACTATTTTCAGGATGATGTCCGAGTGGCTGTATGTATGTATGTAAGTGTGTGTGTGTGTGTGTGTGTGTGTGTGTGTGTGTGTGCATGTGTGTGTATGTATATGTGTGAATGGTCTATAACTTTTTAACTAATTAACCGATTTGGATGGTTAAGGTAGCAATCAAACGAGCTTTTTTGGCCATCAACTTTCCTGAAAATTTCAGAACATTTGATTAAGCAGACTCGAAAATATTAGCGAATTATGAAAAAACAAAAATTTTTTTTTTAGTTTTTTATTGATTTCTCAGAAACGACTGATACGATCGACTTCAAAATCTAATCAGCTCTAGAACTTTATAAGCCGCGTTGAATGCCACCTCAACCATCAAAGTCGGTTTATTCTTTTAAGAGAAATCGTTGTCGAAACAATTGAAAAAAAATTTTTTTAGTATTTTGTAAATTTCTTAAAAACAACTCAATAAATCATTTTCAAAATCTCATCAGTTGAGAACTCAATAAAACGCGTCGATTACCACCTTGAACATCTCAATCAGTTTATTCGTTTTATAGATATCGGTTGTGAAAAAATGGTAAAAAACGTTTTTTTTTTTCGAAAATAACGATATACAAAAGTATTTTCGAGCTCGAAGAGCTCGAAAATGTATCTGCAACAATTTTTCGAGCTCAAGGAGCTTGAAATGGGCGGGAAGTTTTTAGGCTGGCCCGCAGGGTCAACCGACAGACCGATTTTTTTACTAGCAATATTCTTATAAATATAAAAAAAAAAAAAAAATAATTTTAATATATGAAAAAGTATAATTTTTTGTAATTTTTGACGACTTTCAACTGTCATAAGCGTATCTAAATTTTATCAATTGATAAAAAAAAAATGATAAACAACAAAATCAAAGCATTAATTGAAATTTTTTATTTACATATATGTAATTTACATATATGCACTGATAGAAATTTTATATTGATTCAAGAAATATTTTCTTGAGCCAAGAATTTATTTCTGAAGAAAACCAATTGTCTTGCTTCAAGAAATTCTTGTCTCGATTTAGATTTTTGTGACTCTAAAGATTTTGTATCTTTGACGGATAACTCTCATGTCTTGACCCGAAACTATATTATCTTTCATCAATAGTATTGAATTCTTCAAGCAAAACCACTTGTCTATAACTACAAATGTCGTATTATTATTTTAAGAACTTTAAATTTTTGGTTCAAGTAATAATTCCTTGATGGAAGATGTTTTTAAAGTAATGAAAAAAAAAATTTTTTTTAAAATAAATTTCTACTTTAACATATCTGAAGTAAATTAATGTAGTCCTAAAAAATCACTTTAAAATTTTTTATTTTTAAAATAAAAAAAAAGTTTTTTTTTTCAAGCTGAATAAATTGATATCTTGATTTAAAAATCGCGCCATTCTCGAAACAAGCCGATAATATCTTAAACCTACATTTTGCCTATCTTAATCCAAGAGCAAAAAATTCTTAAGCGAAATATGTTAGAATTTTGTTTCAAAACAGAAAAGACTTCATCGAAGAATAAAATTTTCAAACGAAGAATTTTTTTCCTCTATCCGAGAATTTCAATTTTTTGGTTCAAAGACTTATTTCTTCATTTAAAACAATTACAAATTTTGAAACAAGAATCACATGTTGAAGAAAAAATTTTTCTTGATTCAAGATAGTTTTTCTATCAGTGTGTAAATAAATATTAATATTTTTAATAGAAGTTTATTATTTATACTTAATTTATCAACTAATCAATACTTAGTTTTTTTTTTTTATTTTTCAGCAATATGCCCAAGTTGTTTTGCACTTATTATCGAAATACAACATGAATAAAATTATAATAATTACGGGCATTCTCTGATGGTATCCCTAATTTTTAAAAATATTCCATAACTTTTAACTGTCGTAATTGTATAATCTCTATTAAAGTTTTGGTATTCAAGTCTCTATCTTGTGAAAATCATCATTTTACTTACGTCAGCAGTCAGTGAATCGTTACCTATCAAGATGAATACAAGTGAAAGTATTGAAAAGTTGCTGAGATGAAGTTTAAATACTAGATCCCATCAGTTTTGTATTAAAAACTTTAGTTCAAATTTGTACGTAGACGAAAGAAATACAGATGACAACAAGGACTTCCTGTTTTCATCAGTACCCGGAGCTAAGGATACCTGGTGCTTCAGAACAACGATCAATCATCAGGAAGATGACTCCCATTGGGTAATTCACAAGCTCACTTGCGTAAACTCAGATCATATGTTTATTTACGCTACGATATCGTATTACGGGGAAGATCGCAAAATAAAATAAAATTAACATTAATTATTTTATAATTTTAAAATCTTTGGAAAAATATTTTTTCCAACTGAAATTTATTTAATGAAAACTTACAAAACTTAAAATTAAAATAATTTATTTTAAATAGTATAGTGTCACAAAGGATGAAACAAGACGATTTCAGACTAGGGTGAGGTTGGCTGCCCGAGCCGCAGGCTGACATCATCCGCAGTCTGAAATCGTGTTTTATTCTGAGTCACACACTATATTTTTCATGATTACCTGCATCGGAACTTCAAGATCCAGTCTCAGCAGCCAGTAAGAAACAAGTTAATTTCAAGCCGGTGATGCGCAGAACTGTTACAAAGTGAGAAATATGTGATTTACAGTCACTTATTAAATAGTAAATAATACAAAAATATTATTTTCACTCATTTTTTAGTAATTTTATTTGGTTAATTAAAACTGTTGCTTAAAAAATGAAATGAGTAAACTGAAGTGGCAAGTACACAAATGAGAGTAATAAGGCTGCAAATGAACATTAAATGTAACTAGCACAGGGCAGAAACAATTGTGTTTCTGCCTGCTGTGAAGGGACTTGTGAACTACAAATTTGCTAGCAGTTGTTTGCAGTATCGGCTTGAAATTAGCTTGTTTCGACAGGCTGTAGAGACACTGAAACTTCAAGTATCGATAATGGTACACTGAGAAAAAATTCCCCTCGGACAATTAAATTGGTTTTGCTAAATTCTGTTAAACTAATATTTAATTGGGACAAGGAAATTTGATTACGTCAGCATAACCTATTTTGTCATTTTTAACAAATAATTTAATAGACTCTATTTGGTTGACGCTAATATTTCTCTTGTTACGATTATAAAATCATTTGGTAAAATTAAGAAATATTTATTTGATAGACAACTAAATTATTTTGTAGTGCCAACAAACCCAAATATTAAAGCAAAATATTTGTATATACTAACTCTAAGAAATATTACTTAGACACAAAAAAATATATTTATTAAGAATAAATACATATATTTTTTCGAGGTTAATAAATATATATTCAAACCTAATGATTATTGATTTAAAAAGTTATGGAGCTAGGCAGCGGTAGCGGGAGTAGTTCGATGCTCGCCACTAGATCGCGCCCTCAATTTGTAGTGTCCCTAATAAGAAACTTATTTCAGAATTATTATATTCGCAACTCGAAGCACTTATGGGGTGTGTAACTTGCTGCTTTTTTGATAGTAATATAGTGGTATCTTGTATTACATATAATTGGCAATGGGCAATCAAATCATGTTCTTGTTATAACTGAAATTTAGTTGTCAGAAAAAAATTTTTTCTCAGTGTATCATGAAAAACTTAATACTATAAAAGTTATCATTTTTCACTTAATTTCAATAAATCTTTAACCTAATAAACCTTTAAACTTAAATCTAATCTTAACAATATCTATTACAAAATCATGACCAAGTTTATATCTGAAAATATTCAAAAGAATATTTTCAGCATTAATTATTAATTTTTTTATTCTTAATGCTTTTTTAAAGCGATAGAATATCATTCCTCTATACAATGGAAAATTATCATGGAATTAAACTCTAGAAATTTCATTGTCTTCAACTCTTATTATTTCTATTGCTAACATGCGAGTAGATTTATGCAAGAGGCTGTAATAACTAAAGTTCGTACCAGCAAATTTTGAATTTTTCAAAAGTTCTATTTCTTTATCACACGTTTCATAAAATTTGTTAAATTCACTACCACTTATACTTCTTAAATTTGGTCTAGATAGGTAATAATTGCAAGCAATCATTTTAACAAGATGTTCCTTTATCATCGGGGTGTCCGGAGAATCATTCGGATTGACTGTAACTGCTGGTATTCCAGGTCCTATATTGACATCAATGCCAGCATCCAAAAGATATTTCACCACGGGTTCACTATTTTTCGCTACCGCATAATGGTGCATAGACTAATAATTTAAATTAATTAATGCACCCGATATTTATTTACCCCATTGGATTAAAAGATTTATACCAAAATAATAATTTTCCAAGAAATATTCAAGTAATTCAGTTCTATTTTCTTTAATTACCATTATTGAGATTTTTCTCACATAATCAATCCAGAGGGCGGATTCACGAGGGTAATATGGCCAAATAATCTTCACAAATTCATCAGTTTCATTCTTGATTGCATGATAAATATATGAGGTCGAAAATTTCTTCTTTGGACACATCTCGACTTTTTTAGCAACAACTTGATCATTCGTCCATTTTGACAAAATGTGGCAACAGTTAATGCCGTCCATGCAGACTCTGTTTTAAGCACCATATAAAATTTTGCTCCGGAATCAATCAATAGTTTGGCTGTACGAAAATCATCGTGTTCAACAGCGATAGCTAATGGAGTCATTCTAGGAAGGTTGTAACGATTTATTGTTGGCATCTCCAAAGCATTTACGTCGGCACCACCATTTATTGATTTTTTAACGATATCGAATTTTTTTTTTCACGGACTGCTACCACAAGAGCTGTACCCTTAAGAAAATTTATCTGATCATCGATATCCACTTTGTTCACTAGAAGATGATCGATGTATTCTTCGTCAGACATCAATACCGCCCAATGCAACATCATTATACAGATGTCATCACTTTTTATAGGTATTCGTTCTTTAATGTCAATAATTCCGCGTTTCACTTTATCACGATAATCTTCATAGATCAATTGATCTTCTAAACATTCACTGGGTAGTTTGTTATTCTGTAAGTTCTCCATTCTTGATTTCAAAAGAAATTAACGAAATAAAAATTTTTTTGAACTCACTGAAACTTTGTGTAGTTTGAATTGAAACTTTTGAACTGCTACCCTCTAAATCTGAAACAGTGACTTTTCATCGTAGTGATCTCAGTGATGTGGAGATAGCAACGGGGGTCTTATTCTTTTTTATAGGCAGGACGCTAATTTTGATCAAAGGAATTTGATGCACAAGCATTTCCGCAACCTCCGTGATATATTGAAAAAATCCAGTTCAGATTCCCATAAAATTCTCCCATGGTGTTTTCCAATAGGTTTCTACGTAATTAAAAATCATAATTAACAATATTAATTAATTTATAAAATAATTGACGGCTTTAAATTTAAATTTAAATATTTAATAATTTTATTTGATTAGTTTTTTTCAGAAACTTTGCAGTACATTTTTTTTTAATTTCATTATTCTAATTAATTTGTGTATTTGAAATTTAAAAATTGTTTCATATTTGTTGTATCATATATTTGGCGCATGAAACGTTGCTATGAGGTATAACTTCTTAAGTACTGAACCGAATGATTCGATTTAAGTTGCAATCGAAAGCGAGGGTTTTATTTACATGGTGTATCTAAGGTCATTTTAGATCGAAATTCCACAGATTTTTTTTAATTTAATAAATAAATTTTTATGTCAACAAATTCATAGTTGGTTCGGGTATAGATAGACGGTCAAAATTCTCGCACTCTCACATCCCTGATTAAAAATATTGATTGAAACCAATTGAAAAAAGTTTGAATTCATTTCAATTTTTTAGATGAAATTGAAAAAAATTGACTGAAATTGAACTTTCGAAAGTTTACTTTTTTTCAATAATTAGAATCCGAATAGAAAACTATTCAAAAATATTTAAACTTCTTTGATTTCAATTGTTTTGGATTCCGAGCATTGAATTGAAAAATATTGAAAACAATTAAAACCAAAAAAAAAAATCTTTTTAAATATTTACTAGTAAAATTGAAAATTACTGAAAAGTGATTAAAATTTTATGGTTCCAAATTCACGATTTTATGAATAATTTAAACGGGTTCGCAATTTCGAAATTTTTTCTATTTTTTCTAATAAATACACTAACGTAAAAAATTAAAGGAACAGAAAATTTTTATAAATTTCTTAGTGATTTTTGACAGGCTGTAACTAGATGAAAAATAATTGTATCCAGAATTTAAAAAAAGCATTTTATAGCTTGAAATCTCTAATTTCGGTGCATTTTTTTTTAAATTTTTTTAGAGTTCCGGATATTACGCAAACATAAGAAATACCGCGAGACAAAAAATTTCAAAATTTTTTTTTTAACTTCCCACTAAAAAAATCGGCGATTTTCAAAAATTTCGGGAAGTTATTGTTCTCATCCCGATTTTGAAAATCGAGTTTCCATCAGGTGTCGACGTTTTGAGGTCCTAGGAAGCTATTTTGACTATTTTCAGAATGGTGTCCGAGTGTGTGTGGGTGTGTGTGTATGTGTGTGTGTATGTAAACTCTTTGTAACTTTTTAACTAATGAATCGATTTAGATGGTTGAGGTGGCAATCGAAAGAGCTCGTTGGCCATTAACATTCCTAAAAATTTCAGATCATTTGATCAAGTAGACTCGAAAATATTTGCGAATTACGAAAAAAGAAAAAAAATTTTTTTTAGTAATTTCTCAGAAACGACTTAAACGATCGACTTTAAAATCCAATCAGCTCTAGAATTGGATGAAATGCGTCGATTGCCGTCTTAGCCATCTTAATCAGTTGATTTGTTCGAGAGATATCGCGGGAGAAAGAAATGGTAAAAAACAGCTATTTGCGAATATCTTTGAAATTACTTAACCAAACAATTCCAAAATCTAAACAGCTCTAGAACTCAATAAAATATGTCGATTGAAATAGTAAATACGTCGAAAGAAATAGTAAAAATAGGGTTTTTCCAAATATCTTTGAAATAGCTAAACCGATCGATCGCAGGGTTACCCATGACTGGGTCTCGTTTGGGGCCAACAGCGGAAAGCCAGCGCTAGGTTGCCCACGACTGGGCCTTAGCTAGGGCCGACACTAGGAAGCCAGAGCTAGGTTGCCCAGTCCTGGGCCTTAGCTAGGGCCGACACTGGGGAGCCAGAGCTGGGTTACCCAGTCCTGGTCCGTGCTTAGCCCCGTTGTCATAGCTTGTAAGTTCCTACATGGGTATAAGTATATCTGCTGAGATCTAACAATAAATAAGCAGATATAAAAATTGATATCCTTGCAGATATGCTAATATCAAAGCATATACAAGTACATAGAGTTATATCTAATCAGACCCAACTGTATGTATGTGAGTATATAGATGCAAAAATAATTCATATCCAAGCAGAAATACAAATATCCAAGAATTTATGACTATATCCAAAAATGAATGTCTATATGTAGTCATATTTGGTCAGATTCAATAATATTTAAATACAGATAAGGCTCCTGAATCACCGAACTGTCGGGGTTCTACTGCGAATAAGACATTAAACATAGAGGTTTTTTTTATCTAATTATACACGAATATCTGAATTGTATACGAAAATTAAAATTTTTTTTTTCTTACTGATTTTGATACATACGTTATTTAAATCATATGTTAAAGCTTCTGAAGATTTCCGACAGAACTTTCCAACTTTTATCAAGAAAAATGGGTATAACATTGCGAACTTTTACAATGCGGATGAAACTGGAATTAATTGGCGGAATTTACCGAGGAAAACACTTATTTCCGGATTAGAGTCTTCATGTTCTGGAGGAAAGGTGATGAAAGATCGTGTCACTGCTTTAGTTTGTGCTAATGGAGCTGGCACACATCCACTCCCTCTCTTGATAATTGGTAAGCACGCTAATCCACGATGTATGAAGAACAAATCGAAATTACCCGTAATATACTCTTCACAAAAAGCTGAATCAATGGATAGCCACATTTTCATGGATTGCTTCAAGAACCATTTTATTCCTAGTGTTTTAAAAAGGCAAGAAGAAGATGGCATAACAGGAAAGGTTTTGCTTTTACTAGATAATGCACCATCTCATCCTAAAATTGAAGAAATGAATTGCGTACATGAAAATTTTCTTATTGTATATCTTCCGAACATTGTCACATCTTTGATTCAATCCATGGACCAAGGTGTGATAGAAAAAATGAAGAAAATTTATCGGAAAAATCTCCTTCGAAGCGTATTGGAAAACATTGATTTTCCGAAACCACACCTTTTTTTAAAGAATTTTAATCTTCAGCAATGTTGCCAATTGATTGGTGCAGCATTTTCTGCTGTAACAGAAGATAATTTAAAAAATGCGTGGTGAAAATTACTGCCAGTAGAATGTAATGTGGTAACTGCACACGAATCAATGGATGATTTGCTGTTGGATACTCAAAAAACATTGCATCAAATTCCAGGTAAATGTTATGACAATGTAAACATAAATGCCATTTCGATAATTATTTACAGTGAATATGTTAATTTAGCTTTTTTTTAAGATTTCAGAGAATATTCTACTCTAAATTTGAAACAATGGATTGGACAGGATGAATATGATCCAGGCTTTGATGTCAAGGAATTTTTAGAGCATGCTGCACCAAAAAAAATCCCTGAAGTTCCTCAGTTAGATTGTAAAACAACAGAAGAAGTATTAACAGGACTTGAAATAATTGAAGGGTGGTTAAAAATCAAAGGATTCCCGAACAATGAAGACAAAAAATACGCTCAACTTGCTTTAAGGTATTTAAAACAGAAAATAGTTTCAAATACAATTGATACTGCTCGAAAATCGAATAGTGACGATGATAATTTACCAACTTAATTGACAAATGCATTATACGCATGTTGGCAATATACAATCGATAAATTTTGAATTAATTTAGTTTATTAGACTTTAAGATAACCCATCCAGCTGTTACTTAAGTTTTAAATTAATATCAGCTTTAATATTAAACATAAAACAAATGAATATTTAAAATTTCTAATATTATTTACTTAATCATTATTTTTTTTCTAATAAAACAATCGTTAAGAATTTATTTATTTAAGAAAAAATTTATTTGACTCATTATTGCAAGTAAAATTAAATAATAATTATTTATAATAATTTCGAGAAGTGAAAAATTAAATGTTACTGATAAATTTTTTTGCCTGCATTTACAGACACTAACCAGGTCAATCGAGACTAATACTTTTATTGCCCCTTAAACTATTACGACGGTCCCAAATCGTCGTAACTTACTAAGGTAGTACTGTACTTTATATTGCAATGGATAAATAAAATAAATCAGTTTGATCAATGTTTCTGAAGTATTCATCTATTTTCTTTTTGACTTAAATATCAATTGACTTTTGATATATGTTATACATAGGTTCATCGAAAGCATTAAGAGATAATAGCAATAATATCCATGGTGTGAGTAGATATTGTTTTTAGAATGGTCAAAAGTATAATATATTTATACATACATTCTTTAGAATGTAGTGGAACTTCCTTAGATTATGTGCTTAAATCTATGGAGACATATTTAAAGATCAATATCTACGCAGACCTGTTGGGATACACTTATATATTCATGGATATAGTGAGATCTGTTTGAATCTCGTTTGATATTTTAAGATCTGTTTGGATATACTTAGAAATAGTGAGATCTCTTTAGATTTTGTCGGATCTGTTTGGATCCACTTGGATCGCGCCAAAATTTGGATCTAAGCATATCTGAATGTTTGGATCTAATCATATATGCTTGGAGCTAAACATTTTTAATCGGGAGAATTTAATATTATATTATATTGTGAGTAAACAAAAGCATAGCTTCACTTGAATTAAATAAAAATTATTTCCATCAATTCTACGAATTTTTGAGACAAAATTATATATTCTCGAAAATTATCAAGACTATATGTTCTTGTATCAAATAAATCTTTTTGAAGAAATTATTTTTTTTTCTCAATGTAGCAAATTGTAAATAGCAATTAGCAAATATCAAACATCAAATTCTACTCCAGCGTCCATCTTACAGCGTTAAATAAATTAATATTATAAACAAAGAATGAGAAATTTATATACATATTATATCATTCTATTCTAATGTACAATTTTATTTATAAATTTACATAAAATCACATTATATTTCATTATCTGAATTCTTATAAAGTCATATAAGATTTTATATGATCATACATGGTTATGTATATCCATCTAAAACGTGCTCTTGTAATTTTAAAATGTTATTACTACATGAAGTTATTACTATATATAACTTTATATAAAGTTACATGGAATTTTATAAGATTATACGAATTACTATAAGAATTTTACAAGATCATATGAGTTATTACATAATCATATATAACTGTATATTTGTTATAAAATTTGATTTGGTAATAGTATAAACTTAAATATCTCTTTATTTTTATGTATATATATTTTTATATGTGTATATATTACGGTGGGTTGAAAAAAATTTTTTTTTTGTTTTTCTTAACATGGGGGTAGAATTTTTACTTTATAAAAAAAAAAAATTTTCAAGGAAAAAAAAATTTTTTACTCAATATTTTGAGGTGGCCCACTCATTTTTAAAATAAATAATTGATCAAACGGGGTAGTTCCTACGAAAAAAATTTTTTTTTGTCCAAAATCGTGGAAAACATTTAATAATTGTCGAATATGATTTTTTTTTACTTCGCTTTCATTTTAATTCAAAAGAAAATGCTTTTCATTTTTGGATTTTTAACTTAAACTACAAAAATAATAGGAAAAAAATTTTTTCAACTTCTGACTCTCAATTAGCTTTCGGGGGGTCACCCTACATACTCTAGAAAACCATTTTTATATTTTTTACTACCACCCGTTCTTAAGTTATTGATAAGAAAATAGTTAATTAGTAACTCTGAAGTATTTAATCGAAAATTTTATGAAAATTTGGAATAAAATTGAAGAGTTTTAAATATTTTTTTATTTATAACTAATCAATAACAAAATTAATTTATGAACAATATTAACACAAAATTAACAATAAAAAAAATTCAATAATAATAAAATGAAAGCACAAAACCCAACTTCTCAATAACTTGAGAACGGGTGGTAGTAAAAAATATAAAAATAATGTTCTAGAATCTGTAGGGTGTCTCCCCGAAAGCTAATTGAGAGTTAGAAGTTTAAAAAATTTTTTTCCTATTATTTTTGTAGTTTAAGCTAAAAATTCAAAAATGAAAAGCATTTTCTTTTGAATTAAAATGAAAGCGAAGTAAAAAAAAAAATCACATTCGACAATTATTAAATCTCTTCCACGATTTTGGACAAAAAAAAATTTTTTCCGTTGGAACTACCCCGTTTGATCAATTACTTATTTTAAAAACGAGTGGGCCACCTCAGAATGTTAAGTAAAAAATTTTTTTTTTTTTCTTGAAAAAATTTTTTTTTTATAAGGTACAAATTCTACTCCCATGCTAAGAAAAACAAAAAAAAAGTTTTTTTTCAACCCACCCTAGTATATACATAAAAATCATATAATTTTTATAAAGTTACATAAATTCTTAAAAGAATTTTATAAGATCATATGAGCTTTCATATTATCATATATGATTATATATAAGCATATGAAACTTTATTTGGTAATGTTATAAAGCAATATATAATTTTATATAAAATTACATCAATTTTTATAAAATCCTTATAAGAGTATATGAATCCTCATGAGAATTTTATGAGATTGTGTAAGATTCCGTATAATCATATATGATTTTTATATATTTCTTATATGATCATATATAAATTGTATATGAATTTATATGTTTATAAATGATCATTTAAAATTTGTTTTCCCCTGGTATTTCAGGACAGTAGATAAGAATATTTAGAAAATAAAAGCAAGAATAGTTTTTAAGTAATGATGATCATTATTTAGATAAAACCTATGGGCAGAAATAACATTATAATAATTTTAAATCATATATACTTATTAGCTTGACAATTAAATTGATTTACTAACAAATGACATTCGAAAAATTAAATAAATAAACGCTTTCACGCTTGAGATTTGCAATAAATTAGAAATAGGTATTCTACGAATTACTCTTTAAACATGAATTAGTGAAAAGAAGTGAATATTCACTAATTTCGAGTGCAAACCGAACCACTAATTTCAAAAAGTTGTTCGATTGGCACTAAGAATTAGTGAATATTCACTCGTTTTGCTTATTCATGTTTAGAGAGCACTAATTTTTCAAAAATCTGAAAATCTAATCGATATCGTTGATGAAAATATCGTTATTGCCAATCCCCGGATTATAGTAATTATGGTAATAAATAGTGTAACAAATACACTCATTAATTTACATTAGTATTTTTCACTAAAATGTATATTAAATATTGAAATATTTTCGAGACACGTTTTCTCCGTGTATTTGAATGACAGTATTTATTTATTTATTAGGTCCAATATAATAAATTAAATTTTATTTATAATAGTTATTAATTATATTTTATTTTCTAGCTCAAGTTTAGTTACTTTTATTTGTAAATTATTTTCAAATTATCTAACTAAAGTTAAGTTATTCTGTTTGTAAATTATTTATTTATTTATTAGGTCCAATTTATATTGATAAATTTCATTTATATTATTTAACAATTACATTTAATTTTCTTGCTAAAGTTTATTTATTTTATTTACAAATTATATTAAATTTTCTAACTAGAGTTTAGTTGATTTTATTATAAATAATTTTTAATTATCTAATTAAAATTAATTTATTTTTTTTGTAAATTACATTTTAGAGCTGACAAGTATTAAAATATTTTATCCATTTATGGAGACAGTACTAACCATTTCTGTCTAGACATGGATGACATTATCATTAAATTTTATGAGTTTGGACATCTAAAATGCATTAAAAAATCTTTACTATTGTCTATTTAGAGATTACTTGAGTCCATACAAATTATGTGCGTCGGATGCCTCTCTGGCCTTGAGAAGGACTTAGAATTCAAATACGCATTTCAATAGCTTGAAAAATAACCGAATCTTTGTTAAAAATTATTTTATTTTCTATTGTAAAAATACCCACTTTTTACAACACCTTAAATTCAAAAGAGGCCGGAGATAGCAATTGTTTATATGATTATACAAAAAAAAACTGCATATATTCATATATAATTTTATATAACATTGGACTATTTTCTATAAATAATTACATATAATTTTTTTTTTTACCCAAGTTAGAAAATATATCAATAAATCTAAATAATCTCTCAATGCGTGATTTTCATAAAAATTTAAAAATAGCTTTTCAATAAAAGTTTGATGAAGTGATACATATTTCAATTAGTAGCTGCATTTAATTTGATTTTTCCGTTAGGTAAGAAAAAAAATATACAGATCTATTCTTGTTCTATTTTAGAGATTTACTTCATTCTTAATCATTTTTTTCAAGGGCTCTAATAAATTATAATTTATGAAAATAGATTTTATATGATAAGTATATTTCATATGATGTTTAGATTCTATTCTCGTTTTAATCACAAAAATCTAATTTCTGCTTACTATAACTACCAACATAATATTATGAGTTTCTCATGAATTTAATGTATATTTAGAAATTTGTTTTCAATAACATTATTCTTTTAGTATATTCAAACTGATTTTTTTTCAAACTTCAAAGCTCTAAGTTAGCAATTTATATCGGTACAAGATTGGCATAGAATAATATGTCTACGATGTAAGTATACTTCACGAATTCAGATTTTATCGATGAAATAATGTGCCAAGTATATATATATATATATATATATATATATATATATATATATATATATATATATCATAGTACAGACTGTTAAAATCGAAAAAACTATTCAGTATCCCAGTAGAATACGAAAATGTTAACTTAAAAGACAAATTCTTGTTTAATATAAGTCAGCAATTGATGTGTGATGATTTTTTGTTCAACAAAATTTAATGAGAATTGAAAATTATTTCTGTGCTTCGTAGGTATAATTGTTATCTAATAAAAATATAATAAGATAAAAATTTAAAATGATACGAACGAGTGTGGCAAGTCAGTACAATGTTCATTTATTTCTTATTGAAGGTGATAGTGACTCGCCGAGTTAATTCGTATTATGTATTAATTTCATACCGTTACTATACTATACTACAATTACATCTAAAAGGCACAGCAGAAATTTAATTGAACAAGAAATCAATAAATATTAATTGTTGACGAAATAAGCAAAAATTTACCATCATTTTTATGTACCGCTTAAGTACTTGGTAATTAAGTTGATTACAAAAATTTACTCGGATTTTTTTCAAATGAGATAGTCTAATTGTGATTTTGGATTTTTTATAAATTTTTTTCATTATTTGCGGGTAACTAAACTAATATTTTACTAAAGCTGTCATAAAATTGTGAACCAATCATGAATCAATTATTTCATGATATATTGTATGAATATTTATACAATTACTTTTTTACGGACACTTAGTATTATTTGATTTGTATTTTGAATTTAATAAGCTGCTTAAATTGCTTACTTTCCTTTTCCTTAGCATATAATATAACTCATCTAATTTCAAATTCTAATAACAATCATTCATCCAAAAAAATATCTTTCGAAAACTAAGTTGCTTTTAAAATCTCATCATCTCAATGGCTATATAGTCATACGCTAGCCTACTCTGATTAAATCAAGTCTTGAATTTAGAAAAATATTCTTATGATATACTTCATAGGAAATCAAATTATCAAAGAATAACTTTTTGCTATCTTACCTCTTATGAGCTGATGGTGATCTTGTGGAGTTGTTTTACTTGAAGTAAATTGATCTTATGCACTTTGTATTATTCTCCCTTTCAATTTCATTCTGTTGGTTTATTAGATGGGGCTACCAGCCCAATCTAATCTAATCTATTATTTTAGTATATCTATTCGGTGGCTACCAGCCTACTCTAATTAAATCACTCATTTTAGTATATCTATTAGGTGGCTACCAGCCTACTCTAATTGAATCACTCATTTTAGTATATCTATTAGGTGGCTACCAGCCTACTCTAACTTCGATAAAAGGTAAAACGAAGGTATAATCTAACTAGGTCGGGACTCAAGATCCAACTGACGATATATTGGGTCTCTTGCGCAGACCTCAGCGGGCAGTTTCGCAATTTCTTGTAGTTGGGGGAAATTCTACTCCGACACTCTTCCACTTCCATCCAAGTCTCCCCGTTCCCATCCGAAAATCACCGTTTCTTTGCCACAGTATCCCTTCCACAGTCATTTTCCGTTGAGTAGCTGCTACAGGTACCCTACCCCTCTTGATTTTCCACAGCTTGCCCCTCGACTGAAAAATCATTTGGACGTTAACAATTATTATTGTTATTTTCATTAAAACTTCAATTATTTTATTCAATTTTCATTTGACTTCATACTGCATTGCACATGAATTTTGAGTTGATTTTATATTTCCTTTGAAGAATTCAAAATTTTAATTAATTTAATTTTTTTTAATTAATTTAAATTATCAATTTAATTTTTTTTAATTAATTTAAATTAATTTCTAACTAAAGGAGGTTCGATACCGATTTTCGAAGTAATACCAAAATTCTGAAATTTTTTTCACCGAAAGAGTTATAAAAAAAGGATTACTGTTAAAATTTCAAATCGATTCACTACACCGTTTTTGAAAAATAAATTTTCAAAATTCGTTCTTATACACGAGCGTAGATGGGAATCATTTTTCACAGTGCTATAGTTTTTGCTACAATAATATCATCGCTACAAATTATTCAGTATCAAATAATTAAACAATTATGAACAAATTAATATTATTTTTAAGTTTAATCATGGGTTTATTATTAAGTTATTAATAAAAGAAGAGGCAAATTTTAGTTAATGACGTCACATGCGTTGTAAAGCAGAGAAACGATGGCAACAGCGTAAAATTACACAACCGCCGGAAATTTGAAAAACTAATAATCACTTATAAACCAAAAACTTGTTTTCGATAATCGTTTAAAATATCTGACAACAGATTTGTAAATTTGTAATTAAAATAATGGCAATAAATATAACTATGAACTTCTTAGAAAATATAAAATTTAATTAATAATTGTTAGTTAAAAATTTTTAATTGATAGATTTTTTATAAGTGATATAACAATTAAAGTTTAATAATTTTCTTTAACATAAGCAAGTAATAAAATTTTTAATATTATAAAAATAAAAAATTTAGGGATAAGGAAATAAATAAATGAATAATTTACTTTTGAGAAGTGACTTTTTGGCAAGGATCTAAAATCATTTGCATAATTTTTTTGGTTTTTATAAGTTGAGGATCATTATTTTTGTTTTAAACGTTTATCATAAACGCAAAAACTAAAGCAATTTATAACATATTCTATCAATGAAATTTTGGTGTGTAGGAGTTGTAATCTTGCAAAAATACAATAGGAATTCTACGAGATCCCCGAGAAAGATAATCGCTATCGAACCTCCTTAAATCTGTAGCTTCGATAGCTGCGGGCGGTTGAAAAGGGAGTGCAGGTTTATAGTGTATTCAGTTGGTGATCATTCAGACTTATATTGTTCTGTTTTAAAAAATTTTTGTGTGAGTCGAAAAGTAACATTTTTTTTTTTTTATTTTTAGCATTTAAAACTTTTAACGCATTTTCTAGTCCAGTCAAATAGACCTGATAAACGGAAACAGTTCCAGCCAGGTCTGATTTTTTGAGGTAAGCTTCGGAACATGATTACAAAACATATGCCAAAAAATCAAGATAAAATTTCAATTAGACTGGTGAAAAAAAAATAAAAAACACTTTTAATTAGCGTTTTATCGAAGAATTAAACAAACTTCAGCGAAAAGTGGTATATAAAAGTTGTAGAGATAAAAATATAGAAAATTATGAGTACTCTTGGTTTTATTGTATGCAGGTAGTAAAGGTATCAGAGCACCTGAATGTTTTAATGGAGAGAATCATACGTAAAAGCCCCCTTGCTCTATGCTTTTGGTAAGAAGGACATAAATATACGTCTACACCGTAGCAAAAGAAAACTTACGCGTACGTATTACTATTGAGACAGCAATATAGACCAAACTATTCCCACTTATATATTAATATTTTCTGGGCCTAAAACCTACACCAAGTGTCATTTTATGTTTATGTCAAGCATAATTTAAGTCAGAGATACTATATCTTGAAAGCTAACAGAATTTTCATGAATTTATCATCTGAAAGGAGATGTCCGTATGCATTTTAATTGCCAGGGGTTTTCACAACCGTATTTTGAGTAATGGATTACGATAATCAAGCTTCTTTTGTTCAAACGTAACATAAACAATTATTATTAACAATTATACTGTTTAAATCGTCATAACTCGCTAACGATTACTTGGGCAGGGAAGTTTATTGGGAAAGAAATCTTGAATAATAAAAAACACACAAAAAAGTTATGTATATTTTTTTCCTTTCTCAAATATTTCGCGAAATGTAATGATAAAACAAGCCGGGCACTTGGATTTCTCACTTTTGCACGGCCAAATCTCTACTGCTCGCGTTTCTAGTTTAGAATTGAGGAAAAAATTTTATTTTTTATAATTATAAAAAATGATTAATTTTTAAAACTTTTTCTTTTTTTTAATACTCAATTAAATAATTTTTAGTTGATTTCATATAATTCTAACTATCGTATTTGTCCTCATGACGGAATTTTCGAAAAATTTTTCTATATCTACACTCATATATATATACAGAGTAAACGTGGAATTGATGACTTTTCATTTATTCACTCCTCTTTGGGGTGAATTATACTCCGAAGGAGGCTTTCGGAAAATATTAATTATAAAAAAAAAATTACTAATACATAGTGAGCTCAGGTCTTTGAGATTTTAACATTTGTATTGAGTAGGGAAATAATTACGAGTTCCCTTTTCATATATTCACGCGAAATGATTTTTAAAAATTATAAACAGCTCATAATAAAACTTGCACAAATATAATTCCACTGACCCGCACGAAAAAATATATACCCCGGCAAAATAGTATATATCCGGCTTATGTCTTTAGTATTGTCGTATGTATGCTTTTTTGCCTGCACACAGAAAAAAAGGATATCTTGGCGTAAGAAATTTTTTCTTGCCGCAAGAATATTTTTTGCAATTTCGAATGAAAACGAAAATTTTCTTGGTTCAAGAGCAAAATTTTCTTAAATTTAGTCATCTTGGCATAAGATTTTTTTTTTATTCGACCAATATAATATATGTTTCTTGAAGTAAAAAATATTTTCTTAAAGTGAGAAAAATAAATATTTTGCCCCAATATATAATCAATTGTCCGAAAAGTAAAATATTCTTTCTTGAAGAATAATTTATTTTGAATCGAGATGATTTGTGACTCGAGTCAAGAATTAAAAGTACTCGATTCAATGGTAAGAAATATCTTGGCTTAAATATTGTTGTGTTGCGGCAAGTAAGCGTAGACGTTTGAACCAACAGCAACTGCACTCACGACTGAACGCAAAAATTCTCTTGGGAAAGCTAACTGTACTATATTAAAGTGGCGGTAGTTTAGACTCTACATTGTACAGTGTGCTAACTAGATATGGATAAAGTGAACGAATGTTCAGGAAATGGTCGGGTAGCATAACTGGTAAAGCTCTCGCGTGATGCCGAATCGGTCTAGGTTCGATTCCTACCATGAGCAAACAATTTATTTTTCTCAATTCGTTCATAAGCCATTTAATCGAGAGAGTTTATTCCTTATCCTCTCTACTGCTGTATTGCGGTGTTCTAAATATACGCATACACTTTCCTGCTTGACAATATTTAATATTTCTATTAGGTTAGATTCACTGAAAAATATAGGTCGATATATTTTTTTAAGTAGAGTCATTTATTTTATTGAATCGAGACTAGAATTTTTTTAAGTTAAGAAAAAAAATCATCAATGGGAGAATTTTATGTCTTTCGTTAAGTAAATATTTGCATGATTCAAAAAAAGGTTTTTTTTTTAAGCTAAGATTGTAACGGGTTAAAATTAAACTTATTCAAATAATTTTAATTTAAATTGTTCTGGAATTCCTCGCGGTTGGTTAGTTATCGAAAATCGATTAACCCCGTAATCTAATTTATCGACTGGTCCCCGGAAAACGCCAATTTTGGAGACTCAGCCTCCCTCCTTACTTAGGAACTAATAAGAGTGGGAAATTTCACGAAAATAGCCGAAGGGTCTCGGACTCAGATATTAGTGAGTGCACGAGGTGATTTTAGACAGAGTCGGACGGACCGGCAAGAAGACCAGCTGGAACTATACGTCAATTCAAAAAGGTAATTAAATAAGCTCTGGAGAGGTTAGAGTGGAACCTTCTAGAAGCTATAGTTAATTAAATCAAATTGAAATTCTTGTATCCGGCAGGAAGCCGATACAATTTAAGATAAAAGGAACTGATTTGTATTGAATTTTTCACAGATTCTACAACCAATAATCATATTGAAAAAAAAAAAAGGAGAGTTGGGAGATTGGAAGGAACAAGGAAATCGGCAGTGGAAAGACTGAGGGAAAGCAGGAACGCCACGAAGGAATAAGAAAGGTAAATAAATTGTCGGCAGTAGCCACAATTTATTAACAATTAAATTTCGTAATTATTAAAAATTTGTATTCGTGGGCAATCGCCATTTCTGAGCCCTTCGGGACGAAATAGAATTCTCGGCAGAAGCCAGAATTCTTTTAGTAATGAATTGCACGGTCCGTGGGAAAAAATTTCTCGGCAGAGTGGTCAGAATTTTGAATTATAAAGAATAAAAAAATTTCTCGGCGTGGAGCCAGAAATTAGAAGAGTTTAAGTCAAATAAAATTTTAATATAATTTAATCGGTAATAATTAATAAGCAAAATTTCATATATATCAACAAGAATTAATAAGATTAAGATAACCAAGTGCTGTGAAAAGTGATCAGGAAATATTAGAAAATTAATTAATTAAAAATTAAGTAGAACAAATTGATGTCAGTAAAATTAGTAAAATTTTTGTAAATTGGTCAAAGGATAATATAAAGTTAACGCGAAGAAAAGACACGAAATAGAGAGAGACAGACCGAGACGCGCGAATTAGAGAGAGATAGCGTCAGTTACTCGAGTCAGAAATTATATTACTGGAGAGATAAATTTTTACTGAAAAATATTAGAAATTAATTAATTGATTGAATAAAAGAGGAAATAAAATTTAATTAAATAAAAAAAAATTTTAAATATTAGTGAGAAAATTTTATATAAATTAAATTCTGTGTGTGTGTGAATTAAGTCCAGTGGACAGGTGTTCAGTCACGAGCTTGATTAATTTAAATCAAGCTTCGTGCATTTCCGCTCGGTTCGGGAGAAGCCGAGCTCGCTACTGACTGAAGGTCAGAATAGTGCCGGGTCACTCGCTATTTGGGCCCGGCACATACAATTTCTAACTCAGGATCGTGTCAAGACGTCCTGAGAACCCGCTACAAGCTGACCAATCACAAAATTCGTTTTATATTGGTCAGCCTATGAGAGAGCTCGCTATCAACTGCTACCTTTTGGCGCGCTTTTAAGCCAATAGGAAAATTCGTTATATGCAGCAAGGCTGCCACGTCGACACCAAGCTTCTCGACGACTCAACGACGCTACCATTTTTATTCATTCTTCAACTATCTGTCTAACCGCTTCGCCCAGAGATTCTACAACGTGTCTTTGCTACTTGCAACCTCGTGCTTGAACCGCTTCGCTTATTAATTCCTGTGTGATACTAAACTAAAACCGCTACGCTGAATTATCCTCAATATTTAGACAGTATATCAAGGCTGCTATTTATTGAGAATAAATAAACTGTTCTGTCGCTAATAATTAATTGTTAATTAATTATTGTTGAGTTAACCGCTACTGACCACGTGTCAATTTTATACGTGAATAAACTATCTGAGTTGCATTCGCTATCGCGTGTTAATTATAGTCGCATTCGCTTCAACATAAGTTCTCATAATTTTAAGTGTAAATAAGTGTAAATAAATCTATAATTTATTTATTGATAAAATCTGTGTAATTTTTAATTGTTTAATTCACCTCGCCTAAACCAGATCCAATTAGTTTATTCGCTCATTTCACATTTTGGTCCTTCGAGCCGGATCTGGCGAAAATTAAACAATTAAAAATTATTTAAAAAAAAAAAATTGTGAGAAAAAGTGCAGTGCCAGTTTGCATCGTGAAAATCGCTAAGTGCCGTGGGCATTGCTGAGCACTGCTAGACTGCTGCCCGGGGTGATCTATTTTACACACCGGTGTAAAAAGGACACTTAATCAAAAAAAAAGATCGAAAACTTAGCGTCGGGTTCACGTCATCGCGTCCATTTTGTGTGCCACGTCAAACCAAGATGGCCGCCGAAGCTCAAGTCGCTCTTCAAATGAACCGCATCGACACGATGCGCAATATGTCTGCTCGCTTAACTGACGCTGTACTAGCTGACCAAGGTGCCGCCGCTATTGATGCTGAACTCGCTATCCTCAATGATTTGTGGAATCGCTTCAACACAACTCATGAGAGATTATTCGACGATGTACCTGAGATCGTTGAAAATGAATACCACACAGGTAATGCATACGGTACAGCTAATCTCATATACACAGAGCTCAGAGTGAGACTCAGCGCCGCTAGACCTGCTCCAGAACCTGCTCATGAAACCCAGCCCGCTAATCATGATCAGACCGCTTACTTTGGAGGCGCGCATAAATCCAACTTGCCGCAAATTAAACTACCAACCTTCCAGGGTTCTTATGACGAGTGGGACTCGTTCAAGGACCTGTTTACTTCGCTCATTATTAATGAAGATTCGCTAACCGGGTCACAAAAAATGCATTACCTGAAGACGCAGGTAAAAGGTGAGGCCGCTGCACTACTCGCTAATCTACAGATCACTGATGACGCTTTCCAACCCGCTTGGGAATTACTGAATACTCGCTACACAAATCCACGTCGATTGCTTGACATGCACATCGATGATTTGTTGGATAGTCAACCGGTGACTTCACACTCCGCTGCTGATCTGGATGCGCTGCTACTCGCTAATAAAAAATCGCTGGACGCCATCGCTGCTTTGGGAATACCAATTGGTGAGTTGGACCCATTTTCAATTCGCTTGACTGTTCGCTGTTTGCCATCAGACTTGAGAGTGGAATGGATGGCTTCGCTTGGGTTATCGAATGATTTTCCCACCTACCAACAATTACACGACGTGCTAAAAGCAAAGGTGCGTGCGTGGGAAAATTCAGAGATTGGCGCAACCATAACCTCTACACAACCTAAGAGTGCTAGTGAAAGACCACCATCACCTAAGAATTACGCTAAGTCAGCCGCTACAACCAAGCAAGTTAAGTTTGGGAACAGTCGACCCGCTACCTCATCAACGCCATCTACATCTGCTGGTTCCGCTAGCTACGTTGCCTTCACTCCCAGGGATCGTACGAGTGAACCGGGCATGTGCCCAATCTGCAAGGAGAAGCACTTTGTTCTCTTTTGCCCCAGCTACCAGAAGGCGTCGCCACTGAACAGAAGAACGATCGTCCAGCATTATCGTCTCTGTTTCAACTGCTTGGGACGCCACCGCTACGCTGACTGCAGGACTAAGCAGAAGTGCCGCCATTGTGATCAGCCACATCACACGTCAACGCACCTTGACGATGGTGCTGCCGCTAAACCAGCACAGGACGCTCCTGTAGCTGACCCAGGTAACAAATAGTTCCAATTTTGGTAACTTTTGGTTTGAATTCGCTAACTTAGTCTGCTTTCAGCTCATTCGCTCAATATTTTACTCGCTACCGCTATTGTTAAGTTGAATTCGCTAACAGGAAGTACATGTACAGCCCGTGTACTTATTGATCAAGGATCGGAGTTATCCTTCGTGACGCATTCGCTAATCAAGAAGCTGGATATTCAACTCAGTAAAGCAGCTGTACCATTACGTGGAATTGGTAATGTGCCAGCTGGGCCTTCGCTTGGGTCATGCAAGATGACGCTGCATTCGCTACACAACAACGCTTCTATTACCATCCAAGCTCATGTGCTTGCTCTATTGACTGTAAACTTACCGTCATTTACGCTAACTAAAAAGAAGAAATGGCCGCATATAACTGGGCTACAACTCGCTGATCCAGACTTCTTGACATCACGACCTATTGACATCATTCTGGGTGCAGCACCAGCTGCACATATAATCAACGCTAAAATACGAAAAGGAAGTGAAAATGACCCAATCGCTCAGTCAACATCGCTTGGCTGGATCATATATGGATCTGTGGACACCGCTACATCAAAATTGACCGCTTATGGTCATCATGTCGCTGTTGATGATCAACTACAAGACTTGTTAAGCAAGTTTTGGTACCAAGAAGAGCCACAGACAGAATTCGCTACACGCTATACTGAAGAAGAAGAAGAGTGTGAACAACACTTTGTCAATACACACTACAGACAGTCTGATGGTCGATATGTCGTTCGCTTGCCGCTTAAATCTTCGCCAAGTCAACTGGGTGATTCGCTCAGAGCTGCACAATACGCCTTACTACGTCTTCGCAAACGATTGGAAGCTGATCCAGTCTACAAGAAGTTGTACTTCGACTTCCTGAAGGAGTATGAAGACTTGGGACACATGAAACGTCTGAAATTAAAGGAATTACCACCGAACAGCTACCTGTTGCCTCATCATGGGGTTCTGAAAGAGCAGAGCACTACCACCAAGCTCAGGGTGGTATTCAATGGGTCCTGGAAAACTACATCTGGCGTATCTGTCAACGAGATACTTCATGTGGGCCCAAAGATTCAAGTTGACATCAGTGATGTACTTATTCGCATCCGCGGCCATCGCTATCTATTCGCTACTGACGTAACAAAAATGTTTCGTCAGATTACAGTTGACAAGGAAGATCATCATCTACAGTGCATACTCTGGTTTGACGAAGATGACATCCCAATAGTATTTGCACTCGCTACTGTTACTTATGGAACAACATCGGCTCCATATCTCGCTGGAAGAGCACTCTTACAACTCGCTGAAGACGAAGGGAATAAAGTTCCGGAGGCTGTCGAACCGCTAACTAACACACGCTATGTTGATGACATCTATGGAGGTGCAGATGAACTCGCTGAGGCAATCCAAGTTGCTCTCGACACAAAAAATATGTGTGCCACAGGATGTTTTCCGCTTGCCAAGTGGGCAAGTAATTCAACTGAATTACTCTCTCAAGTCGCTCCAAGTGAAACCCAAGAAGATACACCAAGAGAGCTTGGGGATACTACCGTAAAAGTGCTCGGGCTAACCTGGAATTCAACACAGGATAAATTCCAGTTCGGCTATTCGCTTCCAGAAGCATCACCAACAACTAAACGCACAATTTTATCTGCAATCGCTCGC
This sequence comes from Microplitis demolitor, assembly GCF_026212275.2. Taxonomy (NCBI): domain Eukaryota; kingdom Metazoa; phylum Arthropoda; class Insecta; order Hymenoptera; family Braconidae; genus Microplitis; species Microplitis demolitor. The sequence goes on from NC_068553.1 coordinate 4,617,474, forward strand.
TTGTTTGACCCACTGGGTTTCTTGGCACCGATCATCGTGAGAGCCAAGATGTTCATGCAGAAGCTCTGGCTGCAGAACTTTGACTGGGATGCTACGCTATCACCGTCGCTTCTTCAAGAATGGAATTTGTTTCGAGATGAACTACATCAGATCTCGAAGATTCAGATACCTCGCTGGAATCATGTAAAAAATGGTGTATCAATCGAATTACATGGATTCTCTGACGCTTCACAACTCGCTATGGTTGCTGTAGTCTATCTAAAAGTTACTGACGCTACTGGAAGTTCCAATATTTCGCTAGTGTGTGCCAAAACACAAGTTGCACCACTGAAGCCTATAACTATACCAAGAAGGGAGCTCAATGCCGCTGTCTTACTCGTTCAACTGGTACTCTACGTCAAGAAGGTTTTGAAACTTGAAAACGTTCCAGTTTTCATGTGGACAGACTCCGCTGTATCCTTAACGTGGATACGAAACAACCCAGCTAGATGGAAAGTCTACATTCGCAACAGAGTTACCAAGATTCAAGAATCGCTACCAAGTGTCAACTGGGATTTTGTTCCTGGGAAACTTAACCCAGCTGACTGCGCTTCAAGAGGTCTAACAGCAGCCAAACTAGAACAGCATTCGCTATGGTAGACGGGACCAAAGTGGCTCAGTCAATCAAAAGATAACTGGCCATCTTTTGCTATCCCTACGCAGACGGTATCACATCTTGAAGAACGTCCAGGTCTGGTTTTTACCATCTTCAAGGCAGATTCACACCCGCTATACACGCTACTAGAAAAATTCTCTAAGTTGTCACCATTACTTCGCACGCTTGGAATCTGTCTTCGTGCCATCACTAAATTTAAAAAAGTGCCACAGTCCTCACTGGACACACCACTCTCTACAGTTGACCTGGAACTCGCTAAGACTTTGCTGATCAAGTATACTCAAAGTCAGTACTATTCGCAGGAGCTGAAGCTATTGAAAGATGGTGATTCTCTACAGCGAAATCATCATCTCGCTAAATTGATTCCCTACGTCGACTACAACGGAGTACTCAGAGTCGGCGGTCGCTTGAAGAATTCGCTGCTGGATGATGAACAGAAAAATCCAGCCATTTTACCAAGGTCATCACGCTTAAGTACGCTATTGATAGATCATTCGCATCAAAGAACATTCCATGGGGGAACTCAATTGACTCTCGCTGATCTACGGAGATCTGTCTGGATAGAAGGTGGTCGAGTTCCAGTCAGATCACATATTCTTCGCTGCGTCGTGTGCACGAGACATAGAGGTGTTCGTGCACAACAATTAATGGGACAATTGCCATCCGCTCGTGTAAGACCATCTAAAGCATTCTTACACACTGGAATAGACTACGCTGGGCCAGTAACACTGAAGACTTTCCAAGGTCGAGGTGCCAAAACCTATAAAGGATGGATCGCTGTGTTTGTATGTCTCGCTACGTCCGCTATACACATTGAAATTGTCACCGACTACTCTACTGACGCTTTCGTCGCAGCATTTAGAAGATTCACTAGTCGAAGAGGCGCCTGCAGTATCCTATACTCGGACTGTGGTACAAATTTTGTAGGAGCAGACGCCACGCTAAAGAAAGAATTCGCAGCAGGATCGAGGCAACTAAAGGAACTTCAGTATTTACTCGCTACAGATGGCACAGACTGGAAGTTCAACCCACCAAGCGCTCCTCACTTTGGTGGCAAGTGGGAAGCAGCCGTAAAGTCAATCAAGTTCCATCTCATACGAACTATTGGTGAATCGCTATTGACTTACGACCAACTCGCAACAGTCTTAACACAGATTGAGGCTGTGTTAAATTCAAGACCGATCGCTCCTCTATCTGAAGATCCTGCAGATTTAACCACTCTAACTCCTGGACATTTTCTCATCGGTGAACCGCTTATCGCTGTACCTGGGCCCTCGCTACTGGAAAATAGTTCAGCTGCGTTGTCACGCTGGCAACAATTACAACAAATGTTCCAGAGATTTTGGAGTAGATGGTCATCAGAGTACCTGCAACGTCATCAATCTATTTCGAAATGGCATAATCCGCAAAACAACATCAAAGTGGGTTCATTAGTCTTGTTGACTGATGAAAGATTCCCACCATCGAAATGGCCGCTTGCTCGAGTACTCGCATTACATCCAGGCAGAGATGGCCTGACTCGAGTAGTCACGCTGAAGACCGCTACCACGGAACTTGTACGACCAATCGCTAAGCTGTGTGTACTACCAGTGCACTCTCCAGAAGACAATCCAGTCGACACAGTCGCCAGCGCTGAAGAGAATGTTCAGTCACGAGCTTGATTAATTTAAATCAAGCTTCGTGCATTTCCGCTCGGTTCGGGAGAAGCCGAGCTCGCTACTGACTGAAGGTCAGAATAGTGCCGGGTCACTCGCTATTTGGGCCCGGCACATACAATTTCTAACTCAGGATCGTGTCAAGACGTCCTGAGAACCCGCTACAAGCTGACCAATCACAAAATTCGTTTTATATTGGTCAGCCTATGAGAGAGCTCGCTATCAACTGCTACCTTTTGGCGCGCTTTTAAGCCAATAGGAAAATTCGTTATATGCAGCAAGGCTGCCACGTCGACACCAAGCTTCTCGACGACTCAACGACGCTACCATTTTTATTCATTCTTCAACTATCTGTCTAACCGCTTCGCCCAGAGATTCTACAACGTGTCTTTGCTACTTGCAACCTCGTGCTTGAACCGCTTCGCTTATTAATTCCTGTGTGATACTAAACTAAAACCGCTACGCTGAATTATCCTCAATATTTAGACAGTATATCAAGGCTGCTATTTATTGAGAATAAATAAACTGTTCTGTCGCTAATAATTAATTGTTAATTAATTATTGTTGAGTTAACCGCTACTGACCACGTGTCAATTTTATACGTGAATAAACTATCTGAGTTGCATTCGCTATCGCGTGTTAATTATAGTCACATTCGCTTCAACATAAGTTCTCATAATTTTAAGTGTAAATAAGTGTAAATAAATCTATAATTTATTTATTGATAAAATCTGTGTAATTTTTAATTGTTTAATTCACCTCGCCTAAACCAGATCCAATTAGTTTATTCGCTCATTTCACAACAGGAAATAGATTAATTAAACGTGTGTGTGTGTGCTTGTGTGTGTGTGTGTGTGTGTGTGTGTGTGTGTGTGTGTGTGTGTGTGTGTGTGTGTGTGTGTGTGATAGGAAATAATTCCAGGGGAATTTTATTAAATATTTTGGAAATAATTAGATCCAGGGGATCTGGCAAGTTGCCTATTTTATTTTGTTAAAGTCCAGGGGACTAATTTTTATTTAAGATCCAGGGGATCAGGCCAGGGGCCAATTAATTAGTTATTTTATAAGGTCCAGGGGACCAAATATTTAATGTAATAAAGTCCGGTGGACTCAGGTGTAATAAATTAATTAAAAGTGAAGTGAAACCCGGTGGGTATAATTTGTTGTATAAATAAAATTGTTAATTATATTGATAAAATATTGTGTAATAAATTTAATTCCTCATCCTTTCTTACTCTCATAATATTCAACGACCCGGAAATTAATTTAATATAACATCTCCGGTTCTGGAAGGCCGAGTCTTATCTTCCAGCGGCGCCCTTATTAACAACAATTAATAAAGGGGCCAAACTTGGCAAGGCTGAAAATTACCCTGTTACAAGATTATAATTTATTTAAATCAAAATTAAAATTTTCTCATTACAATAGACTGTTGTCTTGAGTCGATAATGTAGTTTTCTCAAACTGAGAGTAAATGTTCTTCTGTCACGTTAAAAAAGTTCTTGGTTTGAGATGTTGATATATATTGTGACAATTTACTATACTCACCAACCAAGACAGAAAAGTATCTTGTTTTAATAGTTTTTTTTACTTGGTTAGAAACAAAATTTATTTGACTTAAAATAAATATTCTTAAACCAAGATTATTAAACTTGAATTGAAATTTAATTATTCTTGATACAATATTTTTATAATATTAGTCGAAGAAAATGTTCTCGGATTAAAAAAACCCAATTACTCAGCCCAAGAATGAAAAAATGAAGGCGAAAATTATCTTGGGCCAAGTCAACCTTTTTTTCTGTGGATATATTCTCGGATATACCTTTTTCCGCGTGGGGAGTCACAAACCGTCGTATGATTTATATGACCGTACCATGAAATAAAATTTCATATTGCACCGAAATATCAAATATTCCCATAAAAACTATCTCATCATAGCTATTTAATAATATAATATTCTCACTATGTATTATATGTATGACATTGTAATTTAGTGAGTTACTAAAATATTTTATGAATTTAAAACGTGATATTCTAAGTTTAATTATTAATATCTAAATAAATTATTTATTCAAATAATTATGTTTTTTATTAACAGCTGTTGCTATTAAATATAAATTTATTTAAGTATTAGAACTCCGGGCCGGAGTGAAGGCGGATTGAAATAAAATCCACGACACTCCGAAATCACTCCATTCATTAAAAAAGTCCTTATTCACGCCGAATGCGAAGTGTTTATTTTAAGCTCCGGAACTTCGATTGACGGAGTGAATTCGGATTTGAATATTATCTGTATCCAATCCGGATTTACTCCCGATTTTTTACAGGGTATAAACAAAATTTTCATTTTCAATAAATAATAAGCTCAAAATATTTTATTGTTTAGATTTACAAAAGTATCATTATTAATGATCTATTTCAGTTATACTTTTGGGTGTTTCGATATGTACATTTGCTATCAAAAGTTAACGATAACAAATAAGAAAAATATAAGTTTTGCACTGAATATCATATAAAAATTACGAGAACACTCCATCGATGGTTGTATTTGATTTCGTTGTTGATATCTGCCTGTTGTTTCCTAAAGATAGACTCCAATTATCTTTTAAAAATTAAATCAATTTTAATGAGTTGTGACTTTTTTTTATTAGAAATTTGCTCCTGTTTAAGGAAAAATGTCACTGGACTTCTCTCTTACTTTCCAATAATAAATAGGACTATCTTTGTTGTACTTGTATAGCTCATGAGAGTTTTAAAACAATTTTTTAGAGACGAATAACGACTTCTGAAATTACGAAATTTTTAGCCCTCTATTAAGGTTTAGAAAAACGCTAAGAACTCTCTATTTTAGGTCTCCAGTGTTTGTCCGTGAATTGAATTGAATCGACAATATTAGTTGACATTACCGGTTAAGGATCTTTTTTTAAAATTTCAAAAATGTTAATAGTTTTTAAGGAAAAACTGAGTGCCACTATTTTTTTTTTAATTTGTTATCACAATTGAAATTTTTTCTGGGCCAATACATCTCCGACAATTTTTTTTTTTTTAGACGTGATTCCAAATCGAATGAGCTATTGCTCATATTTTTGAGAGCTTTATCAAGAATTTTGGCGTTTTTGAACTTGTTGACTAGCCTAATAATTTTAATATACAAACTTATAAATCGCTATACCACACTTCGACTATGATCAAAATCAATTTTGTAAACACGCTAATTTTACGAGGGCGTCTATATGATTTAAATACACATAAACAAACTAAATGAATGGTATATACTGTAATATATATGTATTTATATATATATATATATATATATATATATATATATATATATATATACATATATATATATATATATATATATATATTATTAGAGACTGTTCATAAACTATATACTATACAAAATCCCAGACTATATGTAGTCAACTATACATTTACTCATTTTGGTATACTACTAGACCCACACAGGCACTCATACATCCTTACGCATACACAAAAATATATACCTTCACGTATATAAGTTACAAGAAAGATTCACGCTAGATACCCATACAGGAAGCCCCCGAGTTGAACGACGGGGCCATGCCTGGGACATTATTGGGAAGCCCGTCTTGGCAAACCTATACTGTCCCACGCCTGGGCCATAACTGGGTAATTAGTATTGGCCATTCCAATGATTACCCAGGCTTGGGCCAAGACTGAATACCCTAGCTTTGGCCAACCCTAGAGTCACCCTAACATGGGCCAAGATTGAATAACCTAGCCTCGGCCGTTGGATGGTTACCCTAACATCGGCCAACACTAGATAACCTAGACTTGGCCAAGCCGAGAGTCACCCTAACTTGGGAATTATGGTGGTAGAGTAAGATAATTAAGCTGGGTTCTTGATAAATAATCAATTAAATTTAATAAATTTTATTTGAAAAAATTATGTAATTATAATATAAATAATACGAAATTATTTTTTTCTTTCTTAATCGAAAATATAAATTAAATTGCTCTTTATATTTCATAAAACCGAGTGGTTGTAGTAAAATGAACAAGTAGAACATATAAAAGTTTCAATTGAACGTTAGTAGGTTCGTCCAGTAGCCAGCGTTCAAACCCAGCAATCAGAAGGACGGCAGTTCGCGCCCAGAGCCCAGCAGAATTTTCACCGAGTTTTTTTCACGTTATTTACTTCACTTAAATAGTTTAAACGTTAATGATCACAAACTCTAGTACTTTAATAATAATAAATTTTTTTTTTAATTGAATTTGTGTTTTTTCGATGCATGGGCCGAGTCTGGCAACCAAGCATGGGCCAGGCCTGTCAACCAAGCATGGGTCAGGTCTGACAACCAAGGTTGGGCCAGGTCTGGCAAGCAAGCATGGGTCAGGGCTGGCAACCAGGCTTGGCACCCAGTTATCATTCCAGACTTCTACCAAGGCTGGAACAAGGCTGGCTTACAAGCTTGGCCCAGAGTTCAACATAGTTGAACCAAGCCTGAGCCAAGCCTGGGCCCGTCGTACTTTCCTGTCTGGGTTAAATTAACGTTACAAGATAAGGATGAGTTACAAAAATTTGTCCCTACCGTGCCTAAAGAACTTTCACTTCAAAAACTTCGTTATATATGTACAGATCGCTTGTGGTTGCAAAACCAATTGCAGTACATTTCGTTGCAGCTGCCGAAAAGCAGATCTTTATTGTACTCAGCTGTGCAAGCATTGCAATGGAGAATGCTGCACAAATGCTAATACGAATAAAAAAAATCCCGTAGATGCTATTAATGAAGTAGATGAGCTTGACGAAGATTCTGATATCAACGATTCAGTGGAAGCATCACGGTATCAAACATATAATTCTCTTCTGTCAGATAGTTCAGATGAAGATAATTTAGACATTACAGTTAAGGAATTAACATAGATAAAACATATAATATAATAAATAATACGTAATATACTAAATAATATTTTATTCTAAGCTAAAAGACGGATCAATTTGATGTATTTTTACATACAAATTGCTAGAGCCATTTTTTGCTTAAAAAATACTTAAATATCATGTAAAAAAATTATTTCATTGAGTTAAAAAAATTGAAATTAAAAAAATTATAAAAAAAAAAAAAAATTTCAAAAATTAGTTAATTTTTTTAATTACAAAAAATAAAGTTTTTTCCTTAACTCTAAAATCTAAACGCGAGCAGTAGAGATTTGTAGTCCACTTGATTTACTTTCAAGCGTTGTAGGTGAAAATTAACTACTGGATTTTTTTTTATTGATAATATGTAAAAAATTCCGTAGATCACGAAAATAATAATAAGAAAGCTCGATTCGGCCGCGTTTTTGAAATAAATAATAAAATAACAATAGGGAAGCCGAGACATCGTGTATTTTCATTAAAACACTTCTATCTATTAATGTAAAACCCTATGATGACTGGTGTTAAATTAAAGGGCGATAAATTCTGAACAAGAAATGTCAAAAACCAATCTTCTGGGGTTTATTATGTTCGCGAAAAAAATTAATTAAAAAAACAAAATAATTAGTTGTTTACATTTTGTCAAACTGTCGGTAAAAGAGCTGCAAAAACTGAGCTAGAGGGCGCGTGCAAGCCCGAACTCAGTGGATGTCATCTACTGCAATTTAAAATGTTCTCACTATTCTGTGTTATAGAAATTATTATTATTTTTTTTATTATTAATTAATTTCATTTCATTTCAAAAGATTAAATTAATAAAGAATAAAAAAAATAAGTGCACGGGAATACTATTATTACGATTTTAATGTAAGAACGAATACGGAATGGTGAGAACATTTTAAATTGCAATAGATGACAACCACTGAGCTCGGGTTTGCACGCGCCCTCTAGCTCAGTTTTTGCAGCTCTGTTACCGACAGCGTGACAAAATGTAAAAAACTAATTATTTTGTTTATTTAATTAATTTTTTTCGCGAACATAATAAGCGCCAGGAGATTGGTTTTTGACATTTCTTATTCAGAATTTATCGTCCTTTAATTGAATACCAGTCATCATAGGGTTTTACATTAATAGATAGAAGTTTTTTAATGAAAATGTACGGTATCTCGGCTTCCCTCTTGTTATTTTATTATTTATTAAAAAAACGCGGCCGAAATGAGATTTCTTATTATTATTTTCGTGATCTACGGAATTTTTTACATATTATCAATAAAAAAAAATCTGGGCGTCGGTTGACACTGCGGGCCAGCCCCAAAACTTCCCGCTGTTTTCGACCTCGAAGAGCTCGAACACATTAGTGTAGATATATTTTCGAGCTCGAAAATGCTATCACATGCAATTGTTTTTTTACGATCTTTTCAAGCTCTAACAAGTTACCTGTTATGTTGAAGTTTGAAAATTTAAGAATCGAAAATCATCAATGAAGCGGTTTTTAAAATTTAGTTCCTGATAATGTTCAGTAAAATAAGTGTATTGAGGCAGAAATCAATGTCAGGGATCAAAACCAAGATTTAAATAAGTTTTGACTCATGTAAGAAACAATAAAATATGAAATATCCGATAAAAATATTAAAAACTACGTTTTATCGATTTTTTTGTTGATAATATGATTTAAACTAAAAACCAAGTTCGATGACATTATATGATCAAAAGAAACCATAAAAAAGATGAGTTGGTATGATATCAGGCACATTTTAGTACGTTATATTATGATTTATCCGGAAAAAATAACGAAAAATGTTATTTTTTTAACATTTCAACGCCGATATCTTTTGAACTAATCAATCGATTTTGATAGTTGACGTGGCAATCGGCGCGTTTTATAGAATTCTAGAGCTGATTAAAATTTGAAATCTATCGCTTCTGTCGTTTCGAAAATATTTAGAAAAAACCGTTTTTCACCATTTCTTGCTCCCGCGATAACTCTCGAACGAATTATCTGATTTTGATGTTTGAGGTGGCAATCGACGCGTTTTATTGAATACTAGAGCTGATTAGATTTTGAAGTCGATTGTATAAGTCGTTTTTGAGAAATCAATAAAAAAATAAAAAAAAAATCGGTCTGTCGGTTGACCCTGCGGGCCAGCCCCAAAACTTCCCGTCTATTTCGAGCTCTTTGAGCTCAGAAAATCGTTGTAGATACATTTTCTCTTCGAGCTCGAAAATACTTTTGTATTCCTTTGTTTTCGAAAGAATACGTTTTTTATGATTTTTTTTCAAACGATATCTCTCGAACGAATAAACCGATTAAGACGTTCAAGGCGACAATCGACATGTTTTATTGAGTTCTATAACTGATCAGATTTTTGAATTGATTCATCAAGTCGTTTTTGAAATACTTTAAAAATACTAAAAAAAAAATTTGGAATTAATCGGGTCAGTCATTTCGAAAGTATTTGAAAAAAACCATTCTCCACCATTTGTTTCTCCCGCGATATCTCTCGAACAAATTAACCGATTGAGATGTCTAAGGCGGCAATCGGTGCGTTTTATTGAATTCTAGGGCTGATTAAAATTTGAAATCGATCGCGTTGGTCGTTTCAAAAATATTTAGAAAAAACCATTTTTCACCATTTCTTACTCCCGCGATAACTCTCGAACGAATTATCCGATTTTGATGTTTGAGGTAGCAATCGACGCGTTTTATTGAGTACTAGAGCTTATTAGATTTTGAAGTCCATCGTACAAGTCGCTTCTGAGAAATCAATAAAAAACTAAAAAAAAAATTTTTTTTTTTTCGTAATTCGCAAATATTTTCGAGTCTATTCGATCAAATGATCTGAAATTTTCAGCAAAATTGACGGCCAACAAGCTCTTTCGATTGCCACCTCAACCATCCGAATCGATTTATTAGTTAAAAAGTTACAAAGAGTTTACATACATACACACACACACACACACACACACACATACGCACACTCGGACATCATTCTGAAAATAGTCAGAATAGCTTCCTCGGACCTCAAAACGTCGACATCTGATGGAAACTCGATTTTCAAAAATCGGGGTGAAAATAATAACTTCCCGAAATTTTTGAAAATCGTCGATTTTCTTAGTGGGAAGTTAAAAATCCGGTAGTTAATTTCCCCCTACAACGCTTAAGAGTAAATTAAGTGGACTATTGGCCATACGAAAGTGAGAAATCCGAACGTACATAAAACAACACTTGGTGTAGGTTTTAGGCCCAGAAAATATTAATATATAAGTGGGAATAGTGTGGTCTATATTGCTGTCTCAATAGTAATACGTACGCGTAAGTTTTCTTTTGCTACGGTGTAGACGTATATTTATGTCCTTCTTACCAAAAGCATAGAGTAAGGGGGCTTTTACGTATGATTTTCTCCATTAAAACTTTTAGGTGCTCTGTTACCTTTACTACCTGCATACAATAAAACCGAGGGTACTCATAATTTTCTATATTTTTTTCGCTACAACTTTTATATACCACTTTTCGCCGAAATTTGTTTAATTCTTCGATAAAACGCTAATTAAAAGTGTTTTTAATTTTTTTTACCTGTCTAATGAGAATTTTACCGTGATTTCTGTCATATGTTTTATAATCATGTTCCGAAGCTTATCTCAAAAAATCAGACCTGGCTGGACCTGTTTCCGTTTATCAGGTCTAATTAACTGGACTATTCCTCGTAACCACTTTTTCAAAGTTTGTGAGCACTGCTTTTTAAAAACTACATTACCGGTTTATTTCAAACTTGGTACACACTTTCTACGTATAAAATACCTCCTTTCAACGTTGCGTTAAGAAGTTTTCTTTACATCAAGGGGGTTTTCTACCACCAAAATGACGCAAGAATTTTCGTAAGAAAAAAACAGTTTTTACTTTAAATGACCACAAAAAAAAATAAAAAATTCAAAGAAAATAATCAGAGAACGTTGGAGGGAGGATTTAATAATGATTTGACTAAATTTATGTGGTATTTTATTTTAATTAATTTCCAGTTGAAATACAGTGCTCACCGCAAATCGTCTATTTTAAAAGACGTTCTGGGAAAAGTGCCGTCACTGGCTTGTTTGGGGATACTTTAGCATAAAAAAATTCCGTAATGTTGTTGAATCAATACTTCATGATGTTCAGAAGATTGCAATAAATAAGCTCAATTCATACGCCTAAAAAAAAATTTGTAAAAAATGTGTTTTATTTTTTACTATTAAGCCTAACCCCCCCCCCCTTAATTGATAAAATTTTCGACGGCCCATGGACTCTTTGGGAAAAAAAAAATTTTTGTTTTTAATTTTTGTCTCACGATATGTCTCATCTTTACACAATAGTCGTAGCTCTAAAAAATTTTCAATCAAAATGCTTCGAAGCCATAAGATAAACATTTTTTAAAATCTCGATAAGATTATTTTTCACGAAGTTAGCTATAAAGCTTTGCAAAATCACTAAAAAATTTCTAAAATTTTTTTTTTATTTTAATTTTTAGCATGAGTGGATGTTATCTTTATAGAGTTAGAAAACCGGGAAATTTGGGGCGGATTCGATCAAAAGACTACGATTTCACTCACAAACACGTCTCAAAACGAAAGTCATCACACAAGGGGCTAATGAAAAAAAAAAAAAAAAATAAATAAATTTACTACAACTTATAGAATAAAATAATTTGCATAAAAAAGTATGAGAAATTTTTTTTGTATCTACAGATTGTAACACACACGTTACATATACGTACATAATGAAAAATATTACGTACATAATTGATTATTGAAATCATTTGCAGATTAGTTTTCATGCCTAAATAAAATAAAAAAAATTTCGCTTCTTATTATTTGTTAATTGACGTTAAAAAAAAACATGTAAATATAATTTTTTTTTTGCAATGCTCTTAAAGATATATATATATATATATATATATATATATATATATATATATATATATATATATATATATATATAATGTGAAACTGATCTTTTCAAATATTTGTATAACTAGAAAACAAATGCCTTCTTCTCTTCTTTTATAGATGCGCGAATAGAGTCAGTTAGTCATATATTGACAGCATAACAGTATAGGGGTGATTCTGTTCTAACTGTGATTTTTTCTATTAAAACTTTTAAGATTTTGAAGTTAAACTTTTTCAATTTTTTTTTGCACATTACTTATCTATTTTACTTTAAAAATAAAAACCTGAGAAGAGTTTACTACAACTTGGAAGTTGTCACGTAACGATTCAAATTATTTAATTTTAATTAGTTCTAAGTTAAAAATGTTAATTTTATATTTAAATTTGAGTCGTTACGCGGGCATTCCGCCATTTCGCCGATGTAGACAGCAGTCCGTGCACAGTGCTAGCGCATGCGCATAGAGTATGAGAGAGCACGTGTGTGGATTTATTTATTTTTATAATTTAAAAATACAAACGGTTCATGTTTGTAAATTTTAATTAATTATTTATAATTTTGTCATAGTTGGGATGCGCAATTTGGCGCAACATTATGCCCCAACAATGTTTATCATATCATTGAAAATTGACCGCCGGGTAACGTTAAATCGATATCTCGGCTATAATCCCGACGTCAATTTAATAATTTTGAATAATTATTATTTCAGTACCGGGTAAAATAAAAATAGTAATAAGTTGTAAATAAATAGGTCATATATTTAATTAATTAAGTATGTATCATTCAGATGTCCAGGAATTGTTTTTATAATTTATATTTTTAATTTAAGTAAGGCCCAGGGCTGACAAAAGTAATTATAATAAAAATTAAGGGCGACGGTGGTGCCACATGTGCGACGACCAACAGGTGGAGGTTGAGATAATTAATTTAGAAAGATACGGGATAGCCGTGTGCACGGACGTAATTTGCTCGACATTGTTGTTCGGTTACTAAAAATAAAAAGATAATTTTGAAAAGAGAGATATAGTGATCGTTGTTCATATTTTATTATTTTTTCTGATTTTTGCTGATTTGAGTAAGTACTTTGTATTTCTGTTCGCTGGATAATATTTTTCACGTGATAACCTCCCCCGGTAGTTGTTGGTCGCCGCGGTGGTGAAAATTAATTATTAAATAAATTGATACTGGATCATACATGATTCCTATTGTTTATAATTATAGTTAATTATTGTCAGTAATCAATGGTGGTTGTATTGTTGCGCATATATATAGGTATATTTGAGTTGAGTGCAGCGCGGTGAAGCGTTGCTGGTATACCTATATCTACAACTATAGTATATATAGCTATAGAGCGCATACAGTACTTGAGAAAAATTCCTCAAGTACTGACATCACCACTTGGGTGAGAATTCCAGAGTCTTTATAATTATTATTCTTTGTATTATTTAAAATATCTATACGATATTATTAATTATTATTTATGTTTGTTATTATTTAAAATAATTGCGTGACATTATTTTCTTTTATTTTTGATTATCTGTTTACCCCAGCGGTCTAAAAATTATTATTGATAGTTTTATTTAAAAATTTATAAATTAAATTTATACTAAGGAATTTATTATTTTTGAGTGAGAGTGAGAATAAATTCCGTGTCTTTCTCCCTCTCACCAGTGCTGAGAGAGTAAAATGAAATAAGAGAATTATTATTATTTATTATATTGAATGAAACTGAGTGAAATAATTATTTCTTTTATTTGGTATTAAAATTAATATTATTAATTGATTTAAATTATATTTAAATATTATTTATTTGGGTTACTGAATTTATGTAATTGTATTTTTTTTTTGTTGATAAGCACCGAGTGTTATTATTGTTCCAAATTTACCAGAAATTGAATATTGTGTAACATTATAATTTTATATTGTTTATATAAAATGGAACTCGGAAACCAACAGCTATCGGGGAAAATTTAATATTTCTTTTCCCTGGATCTTTTCCTACTACTAAATTTCATTTTTCTGATCTTATTTATTATTTGGATATAATCATTTGTAATATATATTTACTATTTTTCTTTTTCTTATTATTTATTTTAATTTTCTCGATTGTTTGTCCGCTTTGTCGCAAATCACTTGCTCGGATTTTCCCTCGTATATTTCCCCTGAATTAAATTTTGTCCGTTTTAGGATAAACGGTCTGGCGCCTGCGTGCACTAACCCAGCCTGAGGAGCTGGTCCAGGCACGACATTTAAATATTATTCATAGTTTTATTATTGTTTAAAATTTATTATTTATTTTAATCTGAGGGAAATATTTAAACTCATTTATTTTCTTTATTATTTAATATTATTATTTTCACACGTGGGTGACCACATACGGCACACCAAGAAGTTACTATTTATAACTCTAGTATTGTTTAATATTTAAGATCATTTACTATTATTTATTGTTATTTATTATTATTTATTTATTACGCGTGGGCGACCTCATACGATATATTGAGCTGTTCCGCGTCTCCGTCGCGGATTTACAGGATAAATATACGTTATAAAGTGTCAAGAACGAGAAACAAATTTCAAATTTTGCATTCCATGGTACTGATATAAAATAAATTCGGTAGAAATTATTTGAGAAAATTATAAAATTCATTTATAAATTCTGTTGTGACACTTTGAAACTCCTTTTTTAATAATATTTAACACATTAATGATGATTAATAACGATTAACTATATAATTTATAGCAAATATAATTCAATTTATAAAATTTACTAAAAAATAAATTAATTAATTAAATTAATAATTATTGAATAAATTAACTGTCACTTGCATCAGGTAGCTTACTAGCACGAAGTATTGATGCCATCTGTATTAAAAAAAATTTTAATTAATGATTAAAATAATTTTACAACTATTTATTATAACTATATGATATTTTTATTATTATTTTACATGGTACTGACAGATACGGTACAGACAGTTTCATTTTAAATAAAAACTGTAGTTATTTGGTTATGTATTTGATAATATCCATCGACTGGAAAGTTTAGACTGTTATTAAATACAAAAATTTAAAATTTTGTTCAAATAATATTAATAGTTAATGAAGATTATCAATACCATGGTATCGACAAGACAATTTATGACATATCTTTTTTAAAAATTAAGTTCTACCCTGACCGAAATCTCGGCACTTTTTCATCAACTCAGTATTTGTAAATGTTACTCAGATGACGTACTTTCAAGATAGTTCACTAGACGTTTCATAAATCTCAAGGTACATGGCGTTCGGGTCACATAAATTCAAATTCAAAAATCTGTTAAAATTTAAAGACAAAAGTTATTGAACCGGAATTCAATGTTAACTTAATACATTAAACAGAAAGTGTGCCAATTTTTTTCAGTTGGATCATAAACATTAGGATTTATGAGGTAATTAGTTTAAATCATTACTTGCGACAAAAGAAATTAACAAATTATACACGGAGAAAACGAGTCTCGAAAATATAGTAATAATTACAATATTTTAGTAAAATTTACTAACAGAAATGAATAAATACATTTCATTTTGTAATTATTCCAAAACGTTTAGTAAAATTTACAGTTCAGTAATTATTACAATATGCAGATTTTAAAAATTCCTATACGTAATAGATTTTTTACTATCATGATTGAATTTTTTTTAAACAGAGTTGTAAATTTTATTACATTAATTTTTAATAAATACAATACAACGGAAAGTATATTTTACAAAGCAATATAGTAAATATTACATTTCTGAGATTTGATAAATTATTGAACGGAATATAAATTTTGCTATTCGTGAAATAAAATTTACTACGTGTATTATGAATTTTATTATGCGCATAAGAAATACTACTACATAGTATACAAAAATTACTAAACGTTTAGTAATTTTGTACTATGTTGAAACCATATCGTTGTAACCCGGCGTGCGCTCCACTCAGTTCTGCCCAAACGGCTTTGGAATAGTGTGTACTGTTAACCTGTCTTCAGGAAGCATAACCTATAAAATTGTATAGTGATTATTTGAGTGAAGGTGAAATATATATACATAAGCTTGTGATTAAGAAAAGTGAAAATGGAACTGCCGGTTATAGACGCTCCTTTGGAATCTAACAGCATGTTGAAATTTAAGTACAGTCGAGTCTCGTTATAAGTCCGCTCGTTATGAGTCCGTGAACCAGGATTTCCACGGAAGACCTTCCCCCTCCACAACGTGAAAAAAAAATTAATTTCGGAGTCTCGATATGAGACCGTATATTCATGAAAAGAAATTAAGAGTTTATTTATCATATTAGTCCTATTTACATATAAGAAACATAACACTCAAGTCAAACGGACTCATAACGAGATACTGGAAACAATCACGTACACACTCACACGCTTAAAAAGTAGGGGAAGTTCAACTCACGACTGTCGCCTGCGCTGACAGAGTGGGGGTACACAAATTCTTAGAATTATATTCCCCTACACCCCTTTATGCGGGTTCATAACGAGACTCGACTGTATTGGATTTAATGATTATAAAAAAATTGTCACGATATATTGTCAGGTATTTTCTTCCTACCTTAGCTTGATTTTCATTTAGATATGTTTTGCTCTTTTTTTTTTTTTTAATGATACAAAAGTTAGCCTACATCTAATATTTTTTTAACTTTTTTTTAAATAATAAATCATTAAAGAAAAATTATTTCTAAAAATTATACATGAAGAAAATAAAAAAAACTCAATATGCAATTTTTTGAAAAAAATGACAGTTTACCTTGTATGATTTATTTTGACACACAAGTGATTATTTTTTCTTTATTCAGAAAATAATTATAGAAAAAAAGATATGAGGATGAACTTACTAGTCAGCAAATTTTTAAAATTTTCTGGCTAATTCCAATTTCACTGTACACAAAAACTATCAAATTGTGTAAACAATTTTTAAAAAATTTTCTAATTAAATTTTTTTTATTGCTTTCTTTTATGATAACGGATTGGTTGAGTTCTTAAAAAAATTCATGCATGTCTGTTAGGATCATCCTCATGCGACAAAATTTTTTTTATTAAACAATTGTTGGATATTATTGTTTTATATTACACGCTACACTACTGTTTCTATTTTATTTAAAAATGTAGCGTATGGAGGTGCATCTTATGACCTATTAACAAACAATTTAGCTGTAACCAATTTATCTTCGTCGTGTGATTTTAATGATTATGAGGTATATTTTCAACCTTTTATTAAAAATATTTTTTATCCGGTCATTATTCGTTCTTAAATGACAAATTTGCAAATAATTAAAGCATTAATTAATGAACAACTATTTTCTTTATTTTACAGATTGATTTATTTGGTAACTCGAAACTAAGTCAAAGTCAGTGGTGCCTTAAGAATCCTGAGAATCCTGATCCCAGTGAAAGTATGCTTTATTTCTGCATATGCGGCAAAATGTATATTTCTAAGAGATGGTCCTAATTATTATAAGTTATTATTATTTACTTTTTAATATTTATTATATTATTATATATAATCATAATTAATGTCTTTTCCTACAAATATACAACATATTGTACTATGACAATAACTTTTTAAATTAAATGTTTTGTTATAACAATTATAGCAAATTGAATCATTTATTTATCCTTTATAGACTCACTGAATTTTTTATGATGAATAATTTTTAAATTAGATAAATAGTTATAAATCTAGTTAACACTAAATTGTCAACTAGTGTACAGTCAACTATGCTCGAATCAATGATTTCAAATTAATTAATTATACATTAAAAATGTAATTGTTCATAAATCTTTATAATAGTCACATCTATATCTATATCTATACTAATATATAAATCTATAGGCTCTGTCTGTACATGGTGATTTTATTTCGAATTATGCGTCAAATATCATTTTTATGACCTACTCATACTGTATCTACCTTTTTTAGAATTTTCGTCTGTCTGTCTCTCTGTCGGTTTGTACCTTTATAACTAATCAACCACTTATCTGATTGAGATGAAATTTTTTATACATATACAAGATGCTGTCACTTAAAATATAGGCTACTTTTTAAATCAATTATAAATCAGAATTCGGGTATATAAATTATTTTTCTAAAAGTATAAGAAAAAAACAGTTAAATTACAGCCATCAATTGTTTTTATTCCATTAGCGTCAATTGTTTTTATATAACGCGTATCAATTGTTTTTTATATTTTTTTTTTTTAGATTAGATTTTGTTTCATTTATCAATTGTTTCTGTCAATTGAATCGTCTATCACATTTCATTAAGCAGTCAAAATAAGAGTGTCTAATCTGACTTATTTGTAACTAAGTAAGAATGTAAATCTATTTAATTTATTACTTGAATTTTTTTAATTTATTGTATGATATATAGGATTAAAAAGACAAAATTACGTATCTTACGCAATATGTAAAATAAATGAAGATCATAACCTATAAATAATCATTTATATTATTTATAAACAATTTTTGTGCATTAACTTATATAAAAAATTGGATTCAAAAGATAAATATAAGTACTTGATTTCACTTAGTTATCTATAGTAATTTTTATTTTTGTATGCTAAGGTAACCAAGATTGACCAATTCAATATAACTTATCGTAATTAATAATTTTATATTTTAGATATGTATCGTTATTATTCGTTATATTTTCATTAAAAATGCCTAAAAAACGAAAATCAAACTTGAGTTCATCATCAGCCAAAGCAAGAAGCAACAAACTTCTTCGCCTATCTGAAACTCAATGTGAACGAGACGAGAGACTGAAAATTCAGAAAGAAAGGAAAAGTAATTTACGAGCTAATGAAACACCAGAACAATCTGAAATTCGCCTTGCTTCTGATAGAATGCAACATGCTAATAAGAGGAAAGTCGAATCAGAGATAGCTTATGAAAGAAGATTGGCGGATGATCGTGCACGCCACCTTATTACATATCATAATGCATCTGATGAACGACGTATCCACCGATTATCACGTGATCGTCAACAGCACACTATTGCACGCAATAACGAATCAGATGAACATCGTAATCAGAGATTGACTCACGATCGTGAACACCATACTTTATCTCGCTCACAGGAATCTATATTTGATCGTGAAACTCGCCTAATGATCGACCGAGAACATCACGCTCTTCAGCGACGATCAGAATCTGCATTCAAACGCGATGAAAGTAGAGCTGCAGCTAGAAATAGCAAATTTTGAATAGCATAGACACGTTAGAAGGGGGAATGTTTTTTATTGATGCACCTGGGGGCACAGGAAAAACGTTTTTAATAAATTTGATATTATCTAAAGTTAGAGGTAGTGGTAAAATTGCGCTTGCAGTAGCATCTTCAGGTATCTCAGCAACCCTTTTACCTGGTGGTAAAACGGCCCATTCCATGTTCAAAATACCGATAGACATTGACAGATATGAATCACCAGTTTGTAATATCTCTAGGAATAGTGATAAAGCAAAAGTGATGAGAGATGCATGCTTAATAGTCTGGGATGAATGCACGATGGCCAACAAGAAAGCAATAGAAGCTGTTGACAGAACACTACAAGACTTACGAAACAATACAAAAAGAATGGGGGGCATAACTTTTTTATTTTCCGGTGATTTTCGTCAGACTTTACCGGTAATTACTAGAGGTACAAGAGCTGATGAAGTGAATGCATCTCTTAAACGATCTTATCTATGGAATAATATTAAAAAACTATCACTAACTGTAAACATGCGAGTCCATCAAGGAGGTGATCCAATTTCTCAAAAATTTTCTAATTTATTGTTGGATGTAGGGGGTGGAAATATAAACGATGAAAATGAAGAAGTATCTCTGCCTGATGAATTATGTTCAATAGTACCATCTATAGAAGATTTGATAGAAAAAGTATATCCAGGTATAAGAGATATTAAAAATAAAGAGGACTCGTGGTTATCAGAGAGAGCTATTTTATGTCCTAAAAATGAAATGGTAGTCCGTATTAATAATACTATGATAGATAAGTTTGATGCAAATGAGATGGTTTATGCATCAATCAATACCACGATTAATCCAGATGACGCAACAAACTATACTGTTGACTTCTTAAATTCAATAAGTGTACCAGGACTTCCATCGCATACAATTAAATTAAAAATTGGCGCTCCTATAATTTTATTGAGAAATTTAAATCCACCTCAACTTTGTAATGGTACAAGATTACGAGTCACAAAATTACAAAAGAATGTTATAGAAGCTACTATATTAACTGGATCAGGAAAGGGTGAAAGTGTATTCATTCCTCGCATACCTCTTATACCTAATAATTTTCCATTCGAATTCAAACGCATTCAATTTCCTGTCAGTCTTTCTTTTACAATGACAATAAACAAAGCTCAAGGACAAACGATGAGCATTACTGGAGTAGATCTTCGAACTCCCTGTTTTTCACATGGACAACTATATGTATCATTATCAAGAGTAAGATCAAATAAAAATGTATATGTTTGTGTCAATGGAGAAAAAACCCGTAATGTAGTCTATACTAAAGTACTGAATTAATAAATTAATATTTGAAAAATATAAACTTCGATATAATATTATTTATAAGTAACACAACTCATATAAACATATATGTATGCATAACTTACATAAATACATATGTATGTATTTATATAATCATAAATTTATATGTATAAAGTATAATTAAAATATTAAAATATTTATATTATTTTATTTTCATTGATTATTTTTTTTATTGTTTTCGTACAATCCACATCATTATTAAAATAGAAATAATTAAATATATGTATTAATTTTCTAAGTTAAATTAAACTCATAAATAACTGTAAACAATACAAGTATCTACCTGATATAATTTAAGATAAAAATTATTCATCTTCCTCAGTCTCAACAATAATTTGAAAATTGCTTAACGGCTGACGGAAATCATTTGTATGTAAATAAATGGGTGTTATTTCAACATTTGCTAATTTGTCGACTTCAAAATTGAAATGAGACAGAGGATAAATGTCTAAATTAAAATCAATTCTGAATGTTGCATATGCATCTTTGATTTTGAGAACCTTTATCAACATAAAAAAGTTAACTATTATTAATTTGCAAAATATTAGATACATACTATTTTATTAATTATTTACTTGATTCAAAGAAATCTTATTTTCTATTTCAGACGGTCGATCGTTAACTATTATTTGATAGTTATTATTATAACCTTCGTTGATAATAAAGATGAATTTATTTTTTCCATTTATTATTTTTGACCCAACAATCATTGAAACGTACCCGGTAAAACTAAAATTTATAAAGTTTATATTATTTTATTGCTATTATCATTTTTATAACTATACGTAGATATTTTATTTATAATCAATTTTTATTGACCAATCAAACAAATATTTTTAGTTGTGTAAATGAGAATTGACTAAAAAAAAAAAAAAAAAAAAAAAAGCGAAAACTAAAATGTAAAATATATATATATATATATATATATATATATATATATATATATATATTTATCAATATATATATATATATACATGTAAAATATACATCATAATATAAACATAAATTTTATTATTGTATATATATGGTTACCTTCTCTTTTTTCTAGGATAAATAATTCCATAAGGATCGGTTTTAGAAAAATCAATATTATATTGCTTCATCATTTTGTTTTAAATAAATTAGTTTTTAAATTTAAATTTTATTTTATAAGATTTTATTCATTTATTATAATTATTTCCAGATGCACAAAATTATTTTGTTAATTCTTTTATGTATGATAGACGTTATGAAAATATAATTTAGTAAATAAACAGTTTTTTTTTTAATTACTTTAATTAGCTAACTTCACGTTTTCATAAAATTTATTTATCACATTTCAATTATTTTTATTTACTAATTCATATAGTATTATCAACATAAAATATTGGTTCAATATAATAATTTTGAACTGAAAAAAATGGCGGTAAATCACTATGACTTAGAATTTTTATTGGAACAAGCAAATAAATTATTCAGTAGAGATAATTGGGCTCATGAAATAATTGATCAAACAATTGGTAATATTTTGCTTTTGAAATAACTGTAATTGATAGTTTTTTTTATTCATCTAAAAATTATTTATAAATTAAAATTTTTTAATTTATTATTTAGATTTTGTAAATGAAAATAATAAAATTGTTTATGTTGGGTGTTCGACGGTGGTAAGAGTTCTTCTCAAATCTGGAAGATTTCATGAAAATGTAGGGTTTCATGAAGGCGTGTCTGAGTCCACTGGGAAAGCTTTCGAGGATGCGAGAAAAGTTGCTATCATTTAAAATATTATTTGTAATCTTAAATATTATTATAATAACTACTCTATTAACTACTAATTTTTAAATAATAGATATCATACACGGATGCCCTATATAGGACATTACTATCATTCGAATTTGGCGAACTGATAATTAAAATTGAAGAAAAAAAAAAAAGATTAGAAAAACAAAAAAAATTAAAAAATGATTGGATAAAAAAAAGTAATAATATATTGATAAAATAATAAGAACTAATCCTGATTAAACAAAGCGATTTACTCAATAATAAATATGTATCTATATAGCATTAAGATTAAATCGTTTTGAATTATTTTGAATCGTTTCTTTTAATCAGGGAATTAATTAATCGCTATCATAATATAAACATTTGATATTTAATATAGATATGGTGGAAGCTACAGTTAGTAATAAAATCTTAGAGGAAATGGAAAAAGATTCGATGACAGAAGTTTAATTAAAAAATAATTGATTTAATAAGAATTACGTTATGTGATAATTAATTGTTCATAAAAATATTTTAATTGCTATTGACATGATTTTAGTATAATTATAATAATGAGACTGACTATGATGATTATAGGAAACATAATACTTGAAAATGAATCGAAATAAGCTCAAAGAACATAAAATAACATACACATACATACATATGTATATATATATATATATATATATATATATATATATATATATATTTACTTGAATTATTTAGTAAATCTTATTATAATAGTAATATATGTATTGTAGAACTTACGTGTGCGAAGCCACGGGTAGCGGCTAGTATATATATATTTGTTTATAAGTATGAAAAGATTCATGTATTAAGATAGAAAAATGCATTATGTATTTATTAATAATTCGTATAAATATATTATTTTTTACAATCAGTTAATTTTAATTCTTACTTTTCAAATTACAGAAGCTTATTGTAATTATTAATTGCAATCATTCCTAAGCAGGTTTTGTACTATTCCGTATTTGCGATGTATATTTTACTAAAGAGTATAGTAAATGTTCCAATATTCGTACTTTAAAAATTACTAAAGGATTTACAATTATTCCTAAGCAGGTTTTGTACTATTCCATATTTGGGATGTATATTTTACTAAACAGTATAGTAAATATTCCAATATTCGTACTTTTAAAATTACTAAACGACTTACAATTATTACTAATGAGGTTTTATACTATTTCATATTTGAGATGTATATTTTACTAAGCAGTATAGTAAATATTCCTTTATCCGTATTGTAAAAATTACTAACCACGATAAGTAAAATATACTAATGTGATTAATAATATTTCCTATATTTTCAATAGCGGTTCAACATAACAATCTAAATATAGTAATTTTTACCCATATTTTTTAATAAATATTACTATATTTTTAACTTCCCGCTAAGAAAATCGACGATTTTCAAAAATTTCGGGAAGTTATTATTTTCACCCCGATTTTTGAAAATCGAGTTTTCATCAGATGTCGACGTTTTGAGGTCCTAGGAAGCTATTTTGACTATTTTCAGAATGATGTCCGAGTGTGCGTATGTATGTGTATGTATGTGAACTCTTTGTAACTTTTTAACTAATGAATCGATTCGGATGGTTGAGGTGGCTATCGAAAGAGCTTGTTGGCCGTCAACTTTGCTGAAAATTTCAGATCATTTGATCGAATAGACTCAAAAATATTTGCGAACTACGAAAAAAAAAAAATTTTTTTTTTAGTTTTTTATTGATTTCTCAGAAACGACTCATACGATGGACTTCAAAATCTAATCAGCTCTAGTACTCAATAAAACGCGTCGATTGCCACCTCAAACATCAAAATCGGATAATTCGTTCGAGAGTTATTGCGGGAGAAAGAAATGGTGAAAAACGGTTTTTTCTAAATATTTTTGAAACGACTGACGCGATCGATTTCAAATTTTAATCAGCTCTAGAATTCAATAAAACACGCCGATTGCCGCCTTAGGCATCTCAATCGGTGAATTTGTTCGAGAGATATCGCGGGAGAAAGAAATGGTGGATAATGGTTTTTTCCAAATATTTTCGAAATGACTGACCCGATTAATTCCACATTTTTTTTTTTAGTATTTTGAAAGTATTTCAAAAACGACTTGATCAATCAATTCAAAAATCTGATCAGTTATAGAACTCAATAAAACATGTCGATTGTCGCCTTGAAAGTCTTAATCGGTTTATTCGTTCGAGAGATATCGTTTGAGAAAAAATCGTAAAAAACGTTTTCTTTCGAAAACAAAGGCATACAAAAATATTTTCGAGATCGAAGAGAAAATGTATCTACAACAATTTTCTGAGCTCAAGGAGCTCGAAATAGGCGGGAAGTTTTGGGGCTGGCCCGCAGGGTCAACCGACAGACCGATTTTTTTCTCCGTGTACTTGCGACAATTACTACCTGCTTTGATATATATATATATATATTGGGGCGCTTCGTTTCCAGCAAAAGTATTTTATTTTGTCGCTTATCAAGCAAAACATTGTTTTTTATGCTAAAACAAAAATTCCTGCCAAGTTTGAGCTCTTAATTCCAATCCTAAGTACTTTCTATTTGATTTCAAAGATTTCCTATTTAAAATACACGTGAATTAAATTACTTTTTTTTTAACTTTCTAATACTCAGCTGCGTTTCATGATATCGACGCGGTTTTGGTCGCAAATTGTAAGGCATTTAGTGTTCTTCAAAAGTGCCCATAGTAACTTAGCTGTAATTCCAGCTGTTTTACTGATGTCCGCTGAGGAAGTCATTTTTCGTATCAAATTAACCTTTATCAGTGAAAGAGTTGGAATTGCAGCTAAGTTACTATGGGCACTTTTGAAGAACACTGAATGCCTTACAATTTGCGGACAAAACCGCGTCGATATCATGAAACGCAGCTGAGTATTAGAAAGTTAAAAAAAAGTAATTTAATTTACGTGTATTTTAAATGGGATATCTTTGAAATCAAATGGAAAGTACTTAGGATTGGAATTAAGAGCTCAAACTTGGCAGGAATTTTTGTTTTAGCATAAAAACAATATTTTGCTTGATGAGCAACAAAAAAAACATTTTCGCCGGAAACGAAGCACCCTAATATATATATATATATATATATATATATATATATATATCATAACGGTGACCTTTGGCTACTTCGTGTCCAATAACCACGAACCACAGTTACAAAAATTCCCGGTTAATTAATTAATTATTAATTATGGATATAGATTTTATTATTTTATTTCTGGTTCTGAATGCGGGAAATAAATCTCAGAGGTGGGTCGACTCGCTTTGACCGGACACGCGGCTGAAATTAACTTATTCTAAAGAACGCTGGTGATAAAAGAAATTTATTTAAGGCGTAATTTAATTATCATGTACAACTAATTTTATTTAACCAAAGCCCAAATATGTACAGAATTTTCCCCTTTCTTATAATCAATAAATGTCCAGCGACAGCAAATAAATATATTTATCCGTAGTTATTTAATAGACACGGGGTAATAAATTAAATAATTATTCAAGTAGAATATTACGTTGAAGAGAGAGAGTGTATGGTTTATATATATAGAATTTTAATTGTAAATCTTATCTGGATTTATATATCGACGACGTACAGGCGGGATCGGACGACGCTGCATCGTGGACCTCCTCTCTGAATCCTGACTGTTGTATTGGACTTGATGTTGGGTGCACTCACAATCACTTAACTAATAGTTTAATTAAATTTGGTTTTATAAACCAGTTAAATAAAATAAGACAAATTTAAGATTTATAATTTCCACAAAGTAAATTGGGTGAATACAATAACGAGGCTGTCGTTGTTAGAGCTTCGACTTCCATGTCCATCCCGATTTGACTCTCTCAGGTCCCAACCTATGATGACCCCTACTTAATTATGCGCAAAGGACCGATTAACGGTCACCTGCTGCGCGAGATCATCCCCTGTGGTCTAGCTTCTAACTCAGCCAAACTCAGCAATCAGATTGTAACGAGAGAGAGAGAGAAAGACCAAAAGCAACAAAGACAGCGAGAGAGCCGCAGTCTCACGTCGTATACCAACGCTACCCGGTTACACTCCCCGTCGCCAGACTTGAGATTGGGGCTCGGAAGCTGAAAAGACTAAATAACGTTTACAGAGGGTTGGGTTTGAAAGAAACTATTTTATTAAAAAATTATATAATTGAATAACGAATAGATAAATATTTCCTCTTGTCTACTCTTCGTCAGGCAGAGTGGGCGCAGCGGGGTCGACAACCACCTTCTCATCAATGACGAGAGTGTCGGAGTCGTCTGAGGAATCCTCGAGCTGCTCGTCGACTTCTACACCAGCTAAGGCCAAGGGATCCTCCTCACGATCCAGTTCAGGAGAAACGACCTCTTCCATCGGTTCGACGTAAACCACCTCCGGGACAGCCACAGGTGCCACCAACTTTTCGACCTCTGGATCGACTTCATCTGGAGTCTGCATTAAATCCCAGCGGGTCTGTTTCTGAGCTCGAACAACGGCTGCTGAAGAACTTGGGCGAGCAGGAGGGGTATAACCTGGCTCGACAAATCTAGCCACTGAGGGACGGCCTGTTTGCTCCACTGCTCGGGCAAGTGTACAATGTTTCGCCCAACGCATTGGACTGCCTGGTCGGGGTTCCATGGCGACCACAATGTGGCATGGCAATAACTCCTTGGCTGAAGTAGCCGGAACAACTGGAGCAGGTGGTGGCGGAAGGTCTGGCCTAGGTGTGCGGACACGACGAGATGGCGGGGCTGGCAACCCCAGACGGGCAGCTTGGGCCAAATATGCGTTTTTGCGCTCCCTGCGCATCCAGGTGCGGCAATGCGTCTCGTCACGGAACCTCCCCGGCTCCTGAGCCATACGCTCTCGGACTCGACGGTCTCGCTCTTCTCTCTGAAACAAAATTAAACCGCTTTTGATAACCGAGGGCTGCGCCTGGGCAATTTTAAATCTGGAACATAGTGATTGCCCAAAATTTTTCCAGCCTCTGATTTTAACTCTACGACCAAAGGACTAATGATTTTATTAACAATGGCTGGTCCTAAAAATTTACTAGCCAAACTAGACGAGTATTGATCGGCTTTCTTACTCAATTTCCGATTTGGGTAATATACCGTATCACCCACTTGCAGTTTAGGTGGCTCTTTAAGTCCCTTATCGTGATATACGGCTTGCTTCTCACTTTCTTTTCGCATTACTTCTTCAATTTTATGCCGTAATTGATCAAGGCGACTAACTCGAGTACGCCACGCAGTATCATCGAGATCCAAGTCATCTATTTCGAGTCCAGTAATTTTACCCGAAAGCCGTGGTTCTTTGCCATGAACCAAGTAGTATGGTGACATGTGCAGTGAGGCATGATAACTACTATTGTAAGCAAGTTGGAATTCGCCTAAGTGCTCATCCCACGACGTCTGGTCTTTCGAAATAAATGCTCGAATCATTGGTTTAAGAGTACGGTTAATTCTTTCAACTGGATTACTCTGTGGATGCGTGATCGCGGTGGGTACTGATTTTACTCCCGTTTCTTTTAAATACTCTTTAATCTCGTGATTAATAAATTCTTTACCATTATCCGTGATTAAAAACAGAGGATATCCCCAGCGTGAGAAAACACGGCGTAAACTCTTTTTAACATTTAATCCGGTCTGTTTACGAAGTCTAAAGACCTCAATAAAACGCGTGTATAGGTCTTGTACAATTAAAACGTATTGATAACCGGCTTTAGATCGCGGAAATGGGCCAGTCACATCGGCCGCGACTATGGCCCAAGGTTCGATAGGCTGTCGCGTGCGCATCGGCGCTTGAGACGAGGTCTGTTTATATTTGACCTTTTTACAAGTTTCACAGTTCTCAACATACTCGCCGACATCGCGATACATACCGGGCCAGTAATAGCGTGTACGTATCCGATGATACATCTTATCGCGACCCAAATAACCCGCGTCCGGTACATCGTGGTTTTCTTTTAAAATATTGGGGATCTCATTCTCTTTTAAAACCAATTTCCACGCATCTTGATCGTCAACATATTCTTTCAAATAATCTGGCTTATAATATTCTAATTCATCCTCGCTATTTATACGCCAATCAACAAAATTCTCAGGATATTTCCTAACATTAGCTTTCTTTATATCGTACCATGAGCGAACTTGAATATGTACCAAATCTACACCCTTATTTTTAATTTCATCAAGGACTTCGGACCACTCTACAGGCTCCTGGTCCTCGTATAAGCGCGATAAGGCATCCGGGCCTTCATTCTCGGTTCCACGACGATGTTCGATCGTAATTTGGTGGGCCAAGAGTTCCATGGCCCAGCGGGCAAGCCTACCGTTCGGATTCTTTAAAGTATGGAGCCATTTTAATGATGCATGATCGGTAACAACAACAAACGGTAACCCTTCAAGGTAACATCTTAATTTTCTTACGGCCCATACAACCGCCAAACACTCTTTTTCAGTTGTAGTATATCGTGTTTCGGCACCTCGTAACGGTCTACTTAAGCATATTATGAGGAACTCTTTTCCGGTATGTGGTTCCTTTTGAACCAAGAACGCGCCTAGACCCGTATCACTCGCGTCAGTATATAAATAATAAGGTAGATTTGGCTGCGGTACAGCCAAAGGTTTGGCATTGACAAGAGCTTGTTTAAGATCTTGGAAAGCTTTTTCTTCCTCCTCACCCCATTTCCATTCCGTATTAACGCTACACAATTTATTCAGAGGTCCTTGGACCTTCGCGACATTTTGCAAATGCCTATGGTACCAATTTACAAGCCCGCAGAAACTGCGTACTTGCTTACGAGACGTTGGACGAGGGAAATTCGCGATAGGTGCTATTTTCTCAGGGTCAGGTCGTAGACCCTCGCTATCTACAATAAAGCCCAGAAATTTTACCTCAGATCTCGCGAATTTACATTTACTTGGATTAATTAATAATCCAGTCTCACGAAAGATTTCAAAAACAAGAGATAAAATAGCTTTATGTTCATCGTAATTCTCACTAATAATTACCCAATCGTCCAGGTACGCAAAAACTTTTTCAGTCCAAGAACTCGGCAAGTTTCTCTTGTGTACTTGCTCGATAAACCTATCGCGAAGCTTATCCATGGCCTTTTGAAACGTTGATGGTGCTCCCGCGAGACCATAAGGCATGCGAACCCATTCAAATTGCCCCCTACCCTCGACAGAGAAGGCAGTATAAGGAATGGATTCCGGTGACATTAAAACCTGATGGAACGCTTCCTTGAGATCCATGGTTGTAATATACTTCGCGTCATGTAAAGCACTTAAAATACGTAGCATATTAGGAAGAGGGTGCGCAGGTAAAATAGTATATTTGTTGATTGGTCGATAGTCGACGCAAAAACGCCAACCACCCGAGGCTTTGGTCACCATAACCGGAGAACACGACCAGAAACTATTACTAGGCCTAATATAACCTTTCTCGAGCAGTTCGTCTATTTGTTTATTTAATTCCGCCGCAATAACAGGACTACGCCGATACGGACGGATTTGAATGGGTTTAATTCCCGGTTGTAAGACGATCTTATGCTGCACGAGGTCAGTTAGACCTTGGTTCGGTAACTCCGCGAATTTAGACATTTCCGATTCTAAAAATACATCAAAGTCTTTCTGTTGATCCGAAGTCAACGTTTGACAACTAGTTTGTTTATCACGACAATTTATTAATTCGAATGGATGACTTTCGTTAGTGTCTTTAAATTGCCAAGTTTTCGTAGCGCAGTCGATAAATATCCCAAACTGAAGAGCAAAGTCCATACCTAGGACTACTGAATAACTCAGGTCCTCGAGGACACTCAAATACTGCTCTCCTGCTATTGTACCGATTTGAATGATGAATGGAGCTCCCCCAATGGTTTTACATTGGGTATGATTCGCGAGAAGAACTCCCCGACGGTTCGTATCATCCTGTTGTAATTGACCAGAGCTAAGCTCACGTATTTGGTCATACACTCGCCGATTGATGTAGGACCTCTCACTCCCCGTATCAATAATACCGTTCACTTGCACCCCGAATATCCAGATGGACACCGGTATACGAGCTGTAATTGTTGGTGGAACAGGACCAGTACCCGTATAAAATTTGGTCCGAGATGCAATACGATTGGCGATACGTGAGGGTAATGTTTTATCTCTGAATATCTCAGGAAGATACGACGCGCGCGAAGGCGAAGAACACGATGGTGGAGAGTCATGACTAACAGCTGAACCCTCAGGTTCTAATCCTGGGTTAAATTCTTCCTCCCACTCCTCTTCAATCTCCTCATCACTCTCAAGTGGCTCCAGACCACATAGGTATGGCATACCGGGGACGTCTACGAAACTTGGTTCTTCCGACTCGTCGGAACCAATTGACACAATAAAATCGCTAGCCTCTAAAGTCTCTAAGATTTTTTGATGTATTTCATTCGGATTAATTTCTACCGAAGGAAAAGAACGATCAAGACCGGCGCAAATTTCTTCGAATAAATTATTAGATATTGGTAAATTAACCATGGGCTGTGCTTCTTCCCTCAAGCCTTCCCAGTGATTAATTTCGTCGGAATTTAAAATGGATGGATTAATTATGTCATTTTTTAAAACCGATAAATTATTAAAAACAGATAAGTCATTATTTAAAACCAATAAGTTATTATTAACAACAGATGAGTCATTATTCAATAAGTTATTAAAATTAGATGAGTCATTATTTAAAACAGATAAATTATTAAATATTGATAAACCGTTCATATTATCATATATATCGCAAAACTGCGCGAATGGATTTTCTTCATCATCCAAATTTTCTAAATTACTACCAGTACTAATTTCATCGATAGCATCATACCAAATTTCATCTTGAAAATTAATTTTATCTACAACTGGACTGCATAGGTCAGGTAAATTGACCTCAGTTTCACATTTATTATCATTATTATTTATAACGGAGCTAGTCGAATTTAACGCCTGATTTTCTAATATAAAATCACCTATTAGTTCACCACTGGTTAAAGCAATCGGACCGACAGTACTCTCTAAGACGCCGTCTAGTCTTGTTATCAAATTGCTACCAACTACCTCTTTAAATTTAAATTCTTCTACTGGACCGACAGTACTCTCTAAGACGCCGTCTGGACCAGTTATCAACTTTTTACTAATTAAATTTCCTATTTCCGGACCGACAGTACTCTCTAAGACGCCGTCTGGTTCCGAATCTCTTTTTATTAAATTAATTTGTTTAGTTGGACCGACAGTACTCTCTAAGACGCCGTCTGGTCTTGAACTTGAATTTATTAAATTTTTAACATTAAAATCTACAACTGGACCGACAGTACGCTCTAAGCCGCCGTCTGGTTCCGAGTCATTATTTGTTACATTAATTACTTTAATTCTTTTAAATTTATTTGGTTTTTTCAACCAGGCTTCATGTGAACTATTACGACTAGGACTCCGATTTCCCCATTTTATTTGTTTTAAAGACCTTCTACGTTTCGCGCCCTTTTTCCTCGGGGAATAGGAGGGCGAAGCTAGTTTTTTGAATGATCAGTACGACTAACATCCATAACGCTGGTCGGTTGTAGTTCGACGCAATTTGGATTGTTTACATTATTGACATTATCAAAATTATTATTAAAACGATTAGAACGGTTGTTACGATTGTTATTTCTTTTAGAATTATTTGACGTTGAATTTGGATTTCTCCTATTAAAATTATTCACACTTGGTTGCCCACGATTTAGGTTATAATTGTTACCATTATTATTAAAATTATTATTATTTGAATTAATGTTTGGCCGAACGGGAATGTTTGGCGGACGTAAATTTGAATTGGCCGTAAATCCGGACCTAAATGAATCGGCAATTAATTTAAAACAGTTTTGTCTTACGTGTCCTATTTTAAAACAATAATTACAGACATCAACCCTGTTATTTATACACTGTTCAGACAGATGACCATTTTGCCCACAGTTAAAACAAAAGTATTGGTCGAAATTACGACCAGCAGTTACTTCACTAAACGTACGCGATATGGCGTTTGAGTTGCCATTATTTTTCGCGTTGTAGGAATAACGTACTCGATTATTTGGAGATCTATTTGACGATGCATTAATTTGCGGGGTTTGGACAGTAGCTGTCGATGCACAAACAATTAGTTTGCCGTCCTCTCCCTCTCTAATTTCCTCGATGACGAGTGGTTGTTTATCATTCATCATCTCAACCAAAATAGGAGTACGCGGGAACGAATGTACTGCTGAGAATCGCGATTTTTCTTTCGTTTTAGCGTGCGACTTATCGGATGGCTCAGACGCGCGTTTATTTTCTTCTAGTAGCGCGGTGGCTTCATGTAATACCGATAAGAGGTCATCATAAGAGTTCACTGACCTAGAGAATACTAAGGTGGAGAGATTTCTAGGCAAGTGATTACGAATACACGTAACCTGTTCCGATTCAGGGGGTGGGTTACGCATCTCGCTATATTTTTGTTGAACTCTGAATGTGAAGTCGATTGACGATTCACCGGATTCTGGTCTTAATTGACCAATTTCCATCAACAATTGTGTGTCTGTTTTTTGTGAGCCGAATGCTCTTAAAAATTCCCGTTTAAAATGGTCATAGTCGGACCAATGTCTACTGTACGCGTCATACCACTTAGTAACTTTACCAGTTAAAAGATATCCAAGAATTTTTACATAATCTGTCATGAGCCAACCCTCACGAAATGCCATGGCTTCGAACGAAGCCAGAAAACTATTGGCTGACAAGTCGCCCTGCGGAAAACGTACTGGCCACGCTCTGACAATTTCCCTGATGTCGCGCCATTTACGTAGCGAAACCAAATTATTTGCTCCAGGTTGCTCATAATATTCTTAGAGATTTTCTTGGCCATTATTATTCCGATATCCGGCGTAATTCCCATTGAAATTACTATTATTTCCAGCGAATAAATTATCCCGTAATATTTCCGAATTATTGTTGTAATTATTCATTGGTGGATTATTATTTTGATTATTATTTTGAATTACGCTAGGATTAATAATGGAGTAATTATTACTATTATTGTTTAAATTATTATTTAAATTATTATTATAATTATTATTACTGAGACCGGCCGTATTATTATAAACATTATTTATTCCACTGGTACTTGATTGTAAATTTACCGGGAGGGCTGAGGTCGTAGCAGCCCTATTTTCATGATTCAAGTGACCTGTACTACACTCCCCGTCGCCAAAACTGTGAGTTATCTCGCGAGCAGTTTGTGTAATTGTCTGTACAGGCACTTGCGGATTGTTCACCGGTTGCGCGTTCATAGCTAAGGTCAGATTTTGTAGACAATTTAAAATCTGAGCCAGGACAGCTTGAGTTGGCGCTTGATCAGCCTGTCCGGGAACTGGAACGGTGCCAGGAAGAAAAACGGATCCCGTATTAGGCTGAATTTGTTGGGAAAGTACCGGTGGGGGGTTTTCTATGGGCACTTCACCCATAGACGCCCGTAGATTATTATTAATATTTGTCGAATTAAAATTTAATTGTTCATTTGTATTTACGGCCTGTGGGTCGCTCGTTTGAATTGACCCAGACGAAGTTGTAACAGTAATAGGTGTAGTAACGACGGTACTGGGTAAAGTCGCGGTAGTGATTGGTATAGTGGTGGTCACTGTCGTGACCATAGACGTGGTAGTCGCTACCATATTCCCCAAGCTGCGCCTTACTGGCGGTCTAACCTGTTGTGGGGTGTCTGCAGTCACGGTCAGATTTGGTATGACGGGTAATGAACTAGGATTTAACATCGTCGAGTTCGCTGACGAAACCGTAGTGCTTGACGTTATCGTACAGGTAGTCGAGGGTGGTGAATGCACTACCCTGGTTTGATTTCTACCGTTTGAGGAACTAATTCCTTCGAAGATTATTTCTTCACTTTGCCGCCTACCCGATTGTTGGACCGAACGCTTTGAATTTTGACGCGTCAGTGGTCGAGTGTTACTCATAATATGATTATTGGGAGTCAATTTTGATTTATATAAGCTGGTAAGACAAGCAGCTTACGAGCCCCAATAATACTTAAATATAAAATTTAATTACCGGTAGTAAATCCAAATAAGTTAAAATATTTCTTTTGTCACTTATTAAAATTAAAATTTATTTCTTTGTTACCGGATTAAGAATTTATTTTAATGACTAGGTGACGCCAGCTATAGCTAAGTAGTCTCTAACAATGACAGTCTTTGTAAATTAAATTTTATTTATTTGAATTTTATATAATGGTTCAAATATTAAACCACGATCTAATAAAAATTCTTTGTTCGAAAATTATTATAAAAAAAATTTTAGACAATGGCTGGAATTTAAGCCACTATTTTATTTTATTTATTAAATGTTAATATGTTCTTTCTAATGCTTAAAATTTTAAGCTTCGAATTCT
The DNA here is from genome assembly GCF_026212275.2 of Microplitis demolitor. NCBI lineage: Eukaryota > Metazoa > Arthropoda > Insecta > Hymenoptera > Braconidae > Microplitis > Microplitis demolitor. Next base: position 4,652,385 of record NC_068553.1, read on the forward strand.
ATTTTAATTATTAAGATTTTATACTATGTGATTAATTTATTTGTTTGAAAGATTTTACTTAGACTTAAGTCTAGTGAGTAAATTATTTTGAAATTTGAATATAATATTATTTTTATCAAACAATTATTTTATAATGACTCATTCACTTAATGAATTTTACTTAAAACTTATTTTAATAATTCAAACAATGGTTTATTTTAAACCAAAGTAATTAAAATTATTTGTCTTTGTTTTATTAAAATTTTACTTGTGATTTTACTAATGAATTTTCTTTTACAATTTTAATTCAATTAATTTTATTATAACAAAATTTTACTGTCACTGTTAGTCTTGAAAGTGTATAAATTTTATTTACTAATTTATTTTATTTTACTTAGTTTATTTTAGTTTCTTTTCCAGAGAAAATTTACAAAGAAACAACCAGTGATTTTATTGTGTTTATTTCTCTCAGCTTAGTGTCGTACCTATTGTATATACTACGAGTAACGCGTACGACCAACGCGTAAGACGATGACCTTGTCTTGGTCTTCACGAGACCACCGGAATTTATCGATTTTTTTCACTACCACGATTTCAATTTTAATTTTATTTTTTTCACTCGATATTTTATATTTTAAAATTTTAGTATTTTTTTTTTTTTTTTTTTTTTTTTTTTTTTTTTTTCTCGCTATTTAGCCAGTTAATATTTAAACAAATTATTGTAATTTTTTATAAATTTAATTTAAATAATTTTGGGCAACCAATATATATATATATATATATATATATAATTTAGCACAGTATCAATCCAATTTACGATTTTATAATACCAGTATTTCTCTCTTCAACGGTAAAATATTTAATTAATTTAATTTTTCAAAATTTTCCAAATTTAATTTTACTTTATCACCAGGTCTAGAATTTTCCAAAACGAGGAAACCGAGTTGGGCGCCAAATATAACGGTGACCTTTGGCTACTTCGTGTCCAATAGCCACGAACCACAGTTACAAAAATTCCCGGTTAATTAATTAATTATTAATTATGGATATAGATTTTATTATTTTATTTCTGGTTCTGAATGCGGGAAATAAATCTCAGAGGTGGGTCGACTCGCTTTGACCGGACACGCGGCTGAAATTAACTTATTCTAAAGAACGCTGGTGATAAAAGAAATTTATTTAAGGCGTAATTTAATTATCATGTACAACTAATTTTATTTAACCAAAGCCCAAATATGTACAGAATTTTCCCCTTTCTTATAATCAATAAATGTCCAGCGACAGCAAATAAATATATTTATCCGTAGTTATTTAATAGACACGGGGTAATAAATTAAATAATTATTCAAGTAGAATATTACGTTGAAGAGAGAGAGTGTATGGTTTATATATATAGAATTTTAATTGTAAATCTTATCTGGATTTATATATCGACGACGTACAGGCGGGATCGGACGACGCTGCATCGTGGACCTCCTCTCTGAATCCTGACTGTTGTATTGGACTTGATGTTGGGTGCACTCACAATCACTTAACTAATAGTTTAATTAAATTTGGTTTTATAAACCAGTTAAATAAAATAAGACAAATTTAAGATTTATAATTTCCACAAAGTAAATTGGGTGAATACAATAACGAGGCTGTCGTTGTTAGAGCTTCGACTTCCATGTCCATCCCGATTTGACTCTCTCAGGTCCCAACCTATGATGACCCCTACTTAATTATGCGCAAAGGACCGATTAACGGTCACCTGCTGCGCGAGATCATCCCCTGTGGTCTAGCTTCTAACTCAGCCAAACTCAGCAATCAGATTGTAACGAGAGAGAGAGAGAAAGACCAAAAGCAACAAAGACAGCGAGAGAGCCGCAGTCTCACGTCGTATACCAACGCTACCCGGTTACAATATATATGGAGTGCCATAGACTGAGCCTAAAGTACCCGAAAAAAAATTATCAGACCTGATCAGACATGAACAGGCATGAGTCCAGGCCTGATCAGGTATGTTCATGTCTGTTTATGCCCATCCGGGAAAAAAAAAATATATATATATAAAATGACCCTATATAATTATATATAAATATGTATAACTATATTATATTATATATAATTATTGTTATAAAAATAAAAAAATAAAGACATTATTATTATTTGTATTTAAATCGGACATGGCACCAGCAAACTTGGTCTTGGCAGTCTTGACAAATAATGATGCACTGACGCTCGTGAAAATACATTTTTACATGAGTAGATAATATGTATATATATAAGTATATACTGTATAAGTATATATGTATAAGTATATACTGTAAGTGCTAGATACTTTTAATATAATTTTGTACTTTACTAACACGTTATAATGTCGTGCGATGAGACAATTGCCCAGTAGATTTAAAAGTTAATGGCAAACTCTATATAAATACGATCAATCGTTATATACACAATTACATTGGATACCTAGAGCTCGAGTTTAAGAGTAAAAACGGCATCAACTGTATACCCTAGTACAATGGGTTTTGCTGTATTTTTCTTTTCTTTCATGTATATATATATATATATATCTATATATATATTTTTTTTCCTTTATTGCAGATTGTTCACCTGTTCGAAAAGAAAAACACAATTAAAGACAACTGAATAGTATAACAAATTTAAATAATTCCTTGATTTAAATATGTATTTATTATTTGCATGGTTATTAAGCATACCTGAGTAACCTAGAGTATATATAAGCAAATATGTTTTTATAAACTTCAGGAATAACCTTTTTATATTTTACTCCATTATTCAAGTTTACCATTTTTTTTTTTATAATAACCGCAAATAATAGTAATACGTTCAATTAGAAAATAATTATGAAAATTAAAAACTAACCTCTTTTAATAGCAATACTTCAATTATCCATTTTAGAAAACCAATGGAACTTTGTTGGTATTGTTGTTATTGATTTTAATAATTATAAATTATTAATCGATACTAATTTTATTATTTAATAAATAACAATTTATACGTATTAACATATATATATATTTATTTATTTAAATATTTGTATTTATTTGTTTATATTTGTATTCTGTAAGACTATTTGTTTAGACTCGACATTCATGTAAAAATTCCCAGCGACTTATGTT
>NC_068553.1:4660491-4662991 GCF_026212275.2 Microplitis demolitor
CAATGCGTTGATAGTAACATCTCCCAGTCTGCATCCAATTTCCTCAGGAATCTTAGAAAATAACCGGTCGATGACCATATTGAATATAATTGGAGATAAAGGATCCCCTTGCTTAACGCCTCTTTTTGGGCTGATGGCATGCGACATCCACTCCCCGCATTGAAGGTGAGTGATAGACTTTCTATATACATCAGCAATATAATCAACCATGATATTCGGGACCCCAAATGATTTTAGGGTATCAATTATCGTGTCATGCGTGACAGAGTCAAACGCTTTTGCAACGTCAAGAGTTGCCATGTATACTGGGCGATGATGGGCCCTTGAAAACCTTAGGACTAAATCCATCAAAAAGATATTCTCTGAGCATCCGTCTACTGACCTGAACCCTTTTTGCCTTGGATCTAATGGAACAACTTTTGTCATTCTATTGGCTAAGATCTTATGAAAGGTTCTTGCTATAATTGAGGAGACTGTTATTGGTCTGAAGTCTCCAGGCTCTGATGCTCCATCTTTTTTAGGTATGAGTGTGGTCTTAGACTCCAGTAGATGTTCTGGGAGTTTACCACAAAACAAAAAGATGTTGAATATTCTGACCCATACATTTATTGGAATAGCCTTAAAGGTTCTCGCAGACAATCCATCTGGACCAGGAGAAGTACCCAAAGAAGGAAGAGCAAGCTCTATTTCTTTTGGGCGAACTGGGCTCCAAAGATCTTTAAGATCGTCCTTCTTCTTGTCGTCTGGCGCTTCGACTCCTGGTGTTGTATTTCTGCTACAATCTGTCATTAATCTTTCCCAAAAGGGAACCATATGCTCCTTAGTTGGATTATTATTTGTCTTTTTATCTTTAAGAAGATGCCGAATGCAATTAGATCTATTCTTCTTCCACATATTTTGGATTTTGGAATACTCAGCTTTACGAGTTTTGCGACGTGAATAGCCAGTACCTTGCTGATCGTTCTTATTATTATTATTATAATCATTTCCAGGCGTATGGTTGTGACTTTTTGGAAATGTTTGTCAAAGATATATAGATATGTCTTCGAACACTCGATCTTTGTTGGAGCTTCTTAGTGACTGTAATATCATTTTGAGGCTCCTAGTATTATAATAATTATTGCAGGCAGGCAAACTATCTAAATAGTCACAAATCGCATCCTCGTATTTGTACTCGTCAACATCTGGAGTGTTTGGATTATTGTCAACCCTCCTTTCATTTTCATTCTCTGACTCGCTTGACGAGGAAGAAGAATCCAACCCAGCGGTCTGAGACCGTATACTTTCAATTAGTTGGTTTACTTTGTTCTTATGATCATTCTTCCTTCGTTGGCCTTTTATAGATTCCAGAGATCTGTCCGGAAACAGTCTATGTAGTTCAAGATTGAGATTCTTGACATTATCTATAGTCAAGCGAGCTTCCTGTCGAGCAAGTAAAGCCATTTCTTCCTCCGTCCAACGTGCTTTCTTATAGTTGGTGTTTTGTTGTGCATCGTACCAATCTTTATGTGCTTTTTGGTGATGTACTCCTCTTCCGGTCTTGGTGGTAAACGGCCGGTTGCATCCAGGAAATTCACAGATGTAGGCAGGAATTTCCGAGGAAGGTACATTCTCATTGTCTCTATTGACTGGTGCGGCCACATCAGAGGATGGGCCACTAAGGCGACCAGTGTCACCCATCCGAGGCATATTATTAGTACTTGAGCCAGTCAAATTACGGCTATTAGGGCAGGCAACCCCAAAAGCCAGGACACAGAGGCACTTATTAGCTTCCCTTAACACACTCAAAGAGTGTCTTTCAGAGTTAAGGTACTAATAGCGGGACCCACGTAGAGGGTAGTGCTTGCTGAACTATAACATAAAGATGTTGAGAGTCATAGTTACTCCCGCCGTTTACGAGCGCTTAAATGAATTTCTTCACATTGACATTCATCGCACTGGGCAGAAATCACATTGTGTCAACACCCGCAAGGGCCATCACAATGCTTTGTTTTAATTAGACAGTCGGACCTCCCTGGACCGTGCCAGTTCTGAGTTGAACGTTAAATGACGGCCGAAAAGAATGATAACAGTGCTTTCACACCATTATAATCTCATAGCAAGAAAGATCCATGAGAGACCAAGGCACGGGACCGAGCTTAACTCCTGGTGCGTAAACACCAATCATTTCGCCCAGGCCCGGCACGTCAGTCAACTCACTTCCCTATCAAGCCCGACACGCCCCGTTCCTCAGAGCCAATCCTTATTCCGAAGTTACGGATCCATTTTGCCGACTTCCCTTACCTTCATTATCCTATCGACTAGAGGCTCTTAACCTTGGAGACCTGCTGCGGATATGGGTACGAACCGGCGCGACACCTCCACGTGTCCCTCTCCTGGATTTTCAAGGTCCGAGAGGAAGATCCGGACACCGCCGCAACTGCGGTGCTCTTCGCGTTCCAAACCCTATCTCCTTGCTAAAAGTTTCCAGGGAACTTGAACGCTTATACAGAAAAGAAAA
>NC_068553.1:4667991-4710491 GCF_026212275.2 Microplitis demolitor
TTTTATTATCAAAGCGACTTGGTTTATTATATACACGTAAACGTGATGTTTTATTCTTGCTCGGAAACAAGTAAGTCGATACTCAGTTTATTATTTGTACACTAAATTTTAGTTATACATAATAGTATATAAACGCCGTAGCGATTTACCACATAAAGAGTCATTCAGTCATAGACATCGACCCGTGGTACTGTTGCGTTGAAATTGTATATCTCGCCGTAGCCAGTATCCGTCAGTGCTTACTCGAACCGCTTCAACTGACTACTCTTTCATACTAGTACGAGCCGGCGACTAAAAAAGATACAGTTGCGCGATTACTGCCAGCCGCGTCAACGGCGGCGGATACAACGGTAGCTCCCTGTATCTAAATTACCTGTTGCCACTTGCACAATTTTTTTAATATAAAATTATTTATTTTAATACATACAATATTATTATTAATTTTTTTTTTTTTTAATATAATTTAATTGTTTCGATAAAAATTTTAAATTATTTATATATATATATATATATATTTTTTTTTTTTTTTTTTTTTTTTTTAATTGAATATAAAATAATTTAATACATGATAATAATAAAAAATATATTATCAGTTGTATAAAATAACTAATTTTTGTCATTTATTACATAAAAATTAAAAATAGATAAATTTAATGAATTATTTTTTCTCTTAACATATCTCTATTATTTCAATATAAATATTTATTTAATTATTTTCTTTTTTTTTTAAATTAACTATATAATGATTTTAAAATTGTTTAATATATAATAATAATAATGAAAAAAATATTATCAGTTATATAAATACATGTTGGTACTTAGAATAGTTTTCAATATAAAAATTTTTTTTGTTATTTTAATATATATAGATATTATTATTATTATTATTATTTTCGTATACAGTTGATGTATTGATTATTATTTATTAATTTATTCTAATGTATATACATTTTATTATTATTATTTTATTTTTAACATAATTTTATTGTTTCGATAAAAATTTTTATCTATTTATTTATTTTGTTCTATAAATAAAAAACAATTATTTAAATTATTTCCGATATTAGAAAACTTTCTTATTTTATTTATATAAATATTTTTTTTAAACATATTTATATTGCAATTGACTTTATATTTAATTACTTAATCTGATAAAAAAAAAAAAAAAAACTTTATTGATACATAAAAAGAAAATAATAATGATAATAATAATAATAATAATAATAATAATATTTTTTCTATAACCAATTTCAGTTAACTACATAATTCAAGTGATAAAATCGTCTCTATCTACATCAATTCTCATATTATTATTATTTAATTTTATTTTTTTCGAAAAAAAAACCAGAAAAGAAAATACCTTAATTTGATCAAATTTACACATAAATCTTTACATTCTACACTCGACTTTTCGTGTAAGGTTTTTATTATTTTACTATGACATCTACAACACACATTGGTTCGCATCGTTTTCAACATTTTAACAATTCTTATTCATTTTAAATTAAAAATTGAATTAGAATAATATATAATTATTATTTCTCTATCAATCTTTCATTTAATTTATTTTCAATTATATAGAATCCATATATATATATATATATATTTTTTTTTAATATATTAACTATATTCAATTAATATAATAATTCAAATTATATTATAATGAACATAAACATTGTAAAAATAATGAATTAATTATTTTAAATTTACAGTTATTTCATTGTTATTATTTATTGTATTTCTTTGTTACAAAATTTGCCTTAAGAGTTTTAACTCAAGGCCAATGCATTTTTATAATTATTATATTAAATCTTAAAATTCATTAATTAATAATGAAATGGAAAAATAAATATCAGTATTATTACTATATTAACAAAACTTCAAATGAATTTGTAAACTGCAGTAGTACTTAAACTACACTTTGATTGCTTTATGTCCAATAAACCGAGCTCAATTATATTATATTTAACTTTAATAAATTTTTATCACTACATCAGCTACTAGATTTTTTTATTTTTTTCAAATAAATAAAAATTGTTTTATTTACTAAAAATTTTTATTCATTTATTGAAATTAATATTACTTTTTTTTCTCACTAATAATAAATAATAATTTATTCATAGATATAGATAATTAAATTCTTTTAGATTTTTACATTTTAGTTTACTTTCAATTATTTTACTCAATTATATCACAGCTTTTTTAATTCTTACTTTTCTTTGATATCTTATTTTTTTTCTCTCACAAATTTTATGTATTCCTTAACATTTTTAAAAACTATTGATAGTATTATTTTTTTTTTTTTTTTTGTTTTCCTTTACTTATCTTAAATATTTACAAATATTCGGCAAAATTTAACTGCCACATATTGAATATTAATATGTAATATTAAAAATTTAATTACTAATGAAACTATTAATTTTCTAATTACATATTATTTTACTGTTCATATCTTTAAATTCTCATAATTTATATTTTATTGAATGATAAATTTAATTTCGTATTACGATATTTATAAATCCTCTCATGACTCGGTAATCTGTGATAGTACTTGTGTTGTGCATTGAATATCATTAACTTAGGCAATTGCTTAACGACCAATATACCATTATTTATTATTCATAGAGTACTATCTTCTATTCCAAACAATATATTATAATTATACTAAACACTAGATTTTTTACTTATAATTTTTTTTTTTTTTTTTTTAATGAGTTTAAACTTTTAAACTAATTACAAATTTTTATTCATCTATCATATTTCAATTTTTTAAAATAAAAATACAAATATTAATAATAATAATAATGGACATGAAATTCGATCATAATTACTTCAAAATTTTCTTACATCTTGATGCTTTACTAAAATCATGTTATATACTCACGAGTCAACGGCGGGAGTAAACTTACTATACGCTACGGGCTTCACTACTAACGCTTTGCCTCGACGAACCCAATAATCAACCAACATAGTGTAATTTTTTTATGAATACTTTTTGGTTATTTTCAATTATTATATACATATTAAACTAATTACATATCATATGCTTTATTAATAATCATAAATTACAATCTATTTTTATTCATTATACATATTTTATTAGTAAAACTATTTTAATTAATCATTCATTTATTGCTAATATTTTTTTTAATGAAATTTGCAGCAATATAAAAGATTTATTTTGCATTCACACATATATTAAATATTTAAATATCTGGAAATTAAAATGTCCTCTTTTTATTCAATAGAAACGTAACTTTAGTATTCTAGTTAAAATTGATGATGAAAATAATAATTCTGGTAAAGTTTGAGCTCTTAATATTAATATTAAAAAGTTCCTCTAGTTTAAATAAGTTTAAATAACATAGGAATAAAAAAAAAATTTAAGTTTAGAATTTTATACCTCGGCAAACGCTCATAAAAAAAAAAATCTTATCATTTTTTTATAAATCCATCTGTTTAAAAGTTATTCGATTTATCATAAAATGTTATTGAATCATTTTTATAGAAAATTTTATTCTCTACAAATTATCTTAAATATAATTTTTTCAAATTCTGCATAAGTTTTTAATTATTTCTAGTTTAATGTCAAGCTCTTCAAAAAAGTAATATTCTGATTGATTTCAAATTTAACTACAATTATTCAACAATTTTTTTTTACAAGTATTTTTATTCATGCACAAGTGAACGACAGGAGTATGTTTATACTGTACTCAATTGCTCATCATTATACTTGCGTTTTGCTTCGACCAATCGATAATCATTACTCAACATAGTCTAACTTTTGTACAAATACTTTTTCTTTATCTTTATTATGTTTTCACATTTCATTACCTATATTAAACAATTTCTTATTATTATTTAATTAAATTTTAATATTTATATCTTTATTGTTCACTTTTAAAAAAAAAATTTTTTTTTTTTTTAAATTATAAATATTACATATTTGTTTTGTGTCCAATAAATATAAACCACCAAATATTACCATCAAAATTTTCATAAAGCAAGTCAAAAAATATTAATATAAATAAAAATTATTTTTTTAAACACCAGAAATATTTATTTTGTACACAATTACAAAATTAAAATCAATCTTGAAATTGATTTAAGTATATATATATATATATATATATATATAATGCACACATTATTGAAGCATTATATTTCATAAAAGTGATAATAAGTATTCACTTTTCATTATATAATAAAGTCATTTTATTTTTTAATCATTGTATTTGCTGAAATGTTTATTTATAATAAAGATAATAGTACTAGCTATACAATAAACTTAGTAATTAGACTAATTCATCGATTTCTATATATATATATATATATATTGTTCCAATCAGAAAAAAAACTTTCTTAATCTGATCAAATTGAAAAATTCAACAGTAATCATTAATTCACAACGTTTTCAGATTCGATTCTTATTTATTTTATTTTTATGACTTATCAATTAATAAAAGTTTGAATGAATATAAAAATAGAAAGGCCCTGAGATACCACAAAATTAATTATAATATATTTTCACTTAGTTTATTGTTATTATTTGTTGGGTTTATTTATAACACAATTTATTTCGAACTGATTCAAGACTCATATAGATATTCTCAATTATTGTACATACTTTTATTTTTCTAATCATTTATATTTTTAATGTACATTTATATCTTTGAATTCCTATAGTTTACATAACTCTAAGGAATTAGTAAACTGCGGTAGTACTTGAGCTAGGCTTTTTGAATGCAGTTAGCTTACGCAGTTGCTTATTATCATCCAATAAACGGTGCTTAATAATATTTTTCTACTTTATTATAAATAAACTAGTAATCTTTGAAATTTAATAAATTTTTAATTACATAAACCTTTTTTTTTTTTTTTTTACTATTATTATTATTATTATTATTATTATTATTATTATTATTATTATTATTATTATTATTATTATTATTATTATTATTATTATTATTATTATTATTATTATTATTATTATTATTATTATTATTATTATTATTATTATTATTATTATTATTATTGAAATAAGTAATTACTTTAATCCTTCTCTTTTCCTCGAAATTTTTATATTCTTTAAATAAAATATATTGATAGTATTTTATTTATTTTTTATTTCTGTGCTTATCTTCAATATTCACAGTTAAATTCAACTGATCTTATAGTATACGAAATATTGTATTGATGGTATACTGTAACAAACCCATATTCAGAAACCAACATTGTCATTATTATTATCACTATTTTATTTTTTAACTAAGTATAAATACTGAATAATTATAACGTGTATGACATAATTAATTAAAAATTTTGTTAAAATCGGTAAACCGCGGTAGTATACCAACTGCACTCTATGCTCAATACCTACTAACAATTTGCCTCAACTACATAACAATCATCATTCAACATAGTCTTAATTTTTATCATTACATTTTTATTAATTTTATTCCTCATAATTACTATTTACAAATTAATAAAATATATTTATAATATAATCTTTATATTTAATCATATTTTACTACTTAATTTCATTATTATTCTTTTTATTAAAACGATTAATTATTTCTCCACTGCTCATATTTTTTTATACAAATTAAAATTTTTAAAGCTCTAAAATTGATAAATCTAGTTTTCCATGTTAAAAACAAGAAACCAAAAAATTCTCTCAAATATTTCTCTTTTCATATTCGCTATCATTTTATTTTTTAACTAAGACATTTTTTTTTTTTTTTTATCTTTTTTGAAATTTAAATTATTTCATAATGACGATATACAATCATTTTCTAAACATCATCTTATCTATTTATATTAATTTTTTTTATCAGTAAATACTATAATATAGATATAAACTCGTCTCAGTGAGCGAATGAAATCAGGAAAATATTCAATATATACATCACCCAAAGTAAAAGTAAAAAAATTAGAAATATCCGAGATACACTCTCCTGCTTGGATCATTTTTCAGTCATAGAAATAAATATTTTTTAGCTTTTATATTGTTCAAGTATATATTATAAATTATTATTGTTTTTTTTATTATCAAACAATGAAATCAAAAATAGAAATATTATGTGACGTAAAAGTTGCCTTGGTAATAATTTTAACAATTTATTTATTTCCACCAAGACCATTGTTTTTCATAACATAAAAGGTGGTTACCTAAAAGACAGTTAAATTATAATTATAAATATTTGATATTTTTTTCAGGTTTATTGATAGTTTGTCAGCACAATATTCATTTATTTTTTATCACTGAAGTATGAACATGGCGTAAAATTCCTTGCTATTATAAATACTGAAAGCTTAGAAAAAATTTTCTGATGTTCTGATAATGATAGCAAACTAATCACAGGGTAGAAACAAAGAAATAATTCTAAAATTATCTAATATTTCCTGGTTTTCCAGTAAAGTTTTTTAACATTTTATTCTGATTTACGAATTTTCTATTCGTATAATTAAGATATTAAAAATATATAAGTTTAAATATTCAATAGAAAATTTTATTATTAAAATAAATTCAAAATTCACTAATTACTGGAATTAAAGGGTATTAAAAAAATTATAAATTTTTAAGTATCATCGAGTGTCTAGTTTTCTGATCTGGTCTTTGAATTTATTTGTTATGCATAGTTCTGGAGTAATAAAAAATTAATCATAATAATTAAAAAAAAATTTATTGAAGCCCGTAGATCGTTTTTAAGACTGGCAAAAATTTGGATTTTTTTTTTTTTTAATGATTTTCTTAGAATTACCCCAAACCGTTCATCTTAAAAAAATGTATTATTTTTATTTTCGAAATTCTATGATATTTCCCAATATTCACGGTTTGTGGCCACCTTGATTTACTATTCGACTCTTTATGTGAAAATTTTATTACATTCTACTATGACAACTTCAATGTACATTGGCTCAAAGCGTTTTCAACAAAAACGGTTCATCTCAAAAATAAATATTTTAACGATTCTTATTCAATTTATTTTTATTTCTTATTAATTTACAAAATTTTATACTGAATATTAAAATTTTATTAAAAATTGAATTAGTATAATATATAATTATTATTTTTCTATCAAGCTTCTATATTAAACGTATTTTCAATTATTGTACACAAATATTTTTTTGTCTACATATATTAATTATATCATTATAATTAACAATATTTTATATCAAATTAATTTTCATCTATGTCTTTATAACAATAATGAAAAAATCTCCCATTTTACAAACCAACGAAAAAAAAAAAAAAAAGAAAAAATTATGACATATTTCATTTTTATTATTTACTGCGTTTTTCTATTACAAAATTTATCTTGAGAGTTAAATTACGACTAATGCATATTTATATTTACATATTTATTTAAATTCTTATATCTAATGGTTTTACTAATCAATAATCAAATGATAAATCAAATTTATTAATATATATAGAACCGCAATTGCTGTTAGTATACAAATTATGGTATTGTCCATAAACTGTAGCTATTTACAAACCGACATAGTCGACCATTTCGAAAGAAACGAAAGTTCTTTCAAATTTCAAAGTGTAAAAAAATCACTTGATAATTGTGACTTGATGCTAAATGTTACCATTCATTTTATACTTTATTCACTTAATTTGTAACTGAAAATTAAATACATACTTTACAGCATCCATTCTATTGTACTCTTAGTATCTTTTTTTTTTTTTTTTTTTTTTTTTTCAATCAAAATACAAAAACTGGGGAGTATATCTACTGTACTCACTATATATATGTCCATACAAACGATTTGATTTAACTAAGTAAGAATCATCATTCAACATAGTTTTAATTCTTTTACTAGTTTTATTCCTGTAATTTTATATATATCAATCAATAAACTGTAAATTTATAATATAGTCCTTTTTTTTAATCATATTCTACTAATTGATATAATTATGTTATTTTAATTAATTATTAAATGACATTTTAATACATTTATTTTTATTTTTCTATCAAACTTCCATTAAATTTATTGTCAGATTATAAAATCCAAATATTTTCTTTTTAAATATATTTACTATATTCAAATAATACACCAGTTTAAATTATATTATAATGAACATAAACATTTAAAAAAAAAATTAATTATGTTAAATTTACAATTATTTCATTCTCATTATTTTGTACATATTTTTTGTCATATCTTTATTGCTTATGTTTTTCAATATAATAGTTTCAATGTGCACGAGTCAAATTTTTTATAATTTTTTCATTGACGCTTTGGCTTGGTGACGCCAATTTTTATAAGTCAATTAAATCTTATATTGCGTTCCTATATGTATCAATGTTTTTTCAATAATTTTAATTGTTGAAGCCTCTATATTTAAAAAATCTAGTTTTCATTTTTGAAATCAAGTAACCCACTAATTCTCTTAAATATTGTTTTTTTTTTTTTTTTAAATTCGCTATTCACTTCATATCTAAGTTGAAATTCTTTCAAAATTTACATTTGTTTATGATTAAAAAAATTTTTAATATGAAACTGGATTTGTTTTAAATTATTCTAATCTATCTGATTGGAAAACACTATACTTTTTACTAATAAAATTTGTAATTATATAATGATCCTGTATTAACAAAACAGATTTTAAAAAAAGTTTATAACTCAAATTATTTTAGTTTATTACTTAATAAATTTAAAAAAATTGCTAATTATATCGTTTTTCTATCCGTTGTAAATTTCTGAGACAAAAAAAATCCTAAATAGGCTTCATTAAAACTTAAAATAATAGACATCAAAGTTTGCTGATCAAAGTATCCAAAATTTTGTTAAAATTGGATGCTTTACTCAACTTGTGTTATACTCACGGCTCAACCGCGGTAGTATATCTACTGCACTCTATATGCCCAGTTCCTGTACTAACGGTTTGCCCCAACTACGTATTAATCATCATCCAACATAGTTTTCATTTTTATCATTCCATTTTTATTATTTTTATTTCTCTAAATTATTATATACATATTAATAAATTGTTTTTATAATATAGTCCTCATTTGTACTTTTACTTTACCACTTAATTTGATAATGATTATTCTTTCTATTAATGATCAAATAACTTGATCAGTTTATCGATTTCTACTAATTATTCCTCCGTTGTTCATGTTTTTTATATAAATTGAAATTGTTAAAGCTCTGAAATTGATAAATCTAGTTAATTTGTTCAAAACAAGAAACAAAAAATTCTCTCAAAAACATTTCTCATTTCAAATTCACTATCATTCTATTTTTAAGCTAAACCATTTGTTTTTTATCTTTTTTGAAATTCAGACTCTTTCATGATTACAAAGTACGTTTTATATGCCACAATTTGTTCCAAATTATGTTAAAATAAAATTAATTATTTTATAATAAATACAGTTTATTTCATTGAATTTTCGCTTTAAAAAAAAAAAAAAATCGAATCTAATCTAATTGGATATTATGACATTTATCATTTGTAAAATTTGGAAGAATTTTTTATGACAATGAGCCTATATTACCGGAGTAAAATTTAAATAAAACTACTATATAAAAGATTTTAATTTTATTACTTTTATTAAAATATTAGATATAATAATTTACTGAACCTAGTCTCAAAAAAATTTTTTTTTCTCTTTATATTTTCATATAATTAAAAACTATAAATAAAATCTAAATACAATGTAAGTTTATGATGTATATAATTTTGTTTCAATTTTTAGTGTTAGCTATTACTTTTAATAGTAAATTATTTTCTATACATCATCTTGTCTATTGATATCAATTTTTTTTTTTTATTTTATTTGCGGAAACATTTGTAGTAAAGAGAATATTTCCAACAATAAAAAAATATTGATAATATATATTCATCATCCGATGAGTATTCTTACAAAATTTTTAAGAAGTCAAGTTAACTTTCATTAATTCATCGATTTTTATTTGTATCGATATATATATATATATATATATATATATATATATATATATTTTTCATAGTTTATGCATATTATTAGATATGTTTACAAAAAAAATTCTTATATTAACTTTAGTATAGTCAGTTAAATATGCTTAAAATTTATTATAACTAACTCATAATTTTTTTTTTATTGCTCTCTCACAGAAAATACTAAAATATAATTGCGTAGCTTTAAACAGAATTAACTCTGCTATTTGTTATTTCATCATTTACAGTTCTTAAAATAATCTTCACGACGATTTGGATAATCATAATTTATTTTATCAATATCACGCGTTAATGAATAACTCATATGTATTTTAACTTTTTCCACTATCTGATGTTCCTCCAATTACATAATTTCTATTGCGTTCTAAATGGACTTGACAACTTGTACCACTGCCAAACTCTAATAATTGTTAAATGCCAAAGCCATTCTAGCTTTATCAGTAATCTTAAAAAAAATTATATATACTTTGAATTCATTCATTTTTTTAACTACTAATAATAATTCTATAGAATTAATAAAACTACACAGAAAAAACAGTTAACTTGAATCAAGGAAAATATTCTTGATTCAAGAAATTTTTTTTGATCGATTCGGAAAATAAAAATTTACTTGCCCCAAGTAAACAATTATCTTCAAATTTTTATCTTGAATCAAATTTTTTTTTCTCACGTCAACATATTTTTACGCTTAAATAAAAAAATTTTCACTTGTTTCAAGAGTTTATATTTCTTAAAGTAAGAGATATTTTTTGGAGCAAGATACATTATTTTTTTGTAGCAATATTGCATTTTTTTGGTTAAAGAAAATAAAATTTCTCGGAACAAGTACTTATTCTTTTCACGCAAGTATTTTTGTATTCTCTGACCAAGACAACAAAAGTTGCTCAAGCCAAGAGAAAAAATTTCTTGAGAGAAAAGATCGGTGTGGAGAGGGGGAAAATCACCGGTGCTAGGCAGTAGCAGTGGGAGTAGTTCGGTGCTCGCCACTAGATTGCGCTTACCATTTGTAGTGTGTCCCTGGTACGAAAGATATTCTAGAATTGTTAAATTCCAAATTTCAGTACGATTTTATTTGAGCACTTTGTCATTTGACCGAGCTACAAGTACCTCTTTGAATGGTACTATAGTATATCCTATAATACAGCATGACTTAAATATTTAATATTAAAGTTTACTTGAAAGATTTTTTGCGAAATAAAAATACAAAAAATTACGTTTCAGATAAAAAAAAAAAAAAAAACAAAAAGAATCAACACGTCAATCTTTTGTAGAGAGAATAAAATTTTTGATTGAGAAAAATTTAAGTCTGTATTAAAGAAGCAAACTTTAAGAGCAAGAAATTTTTTTTTCTTGGCCCAAGCAACTTTTATTTTCTCTTAAGTAATCAGGAGACACGGTAAGGTCTCGCGCCAAGTACACGTTTAAACACATGTATATGTGTGAAGTGTCATGGCGCGAGCTACCGTACTACTATATACCGTAGACAGAGTGGTTTTTGGCTCATTCTAGCACTCATTTTTATAAAATTTTTTAAAATAGTAAATTTTCAAAAAATTCTTTCTATATTCGAAAGATAATTGATTGTTCTTCTAAAAATTATGAAACTTTATTCATTTTAGTTATGAGAACTAATTTAAATATTGAAATTAGGCCAGCATGTACTATAGCACCCCCAATTTAGACGTTTTCAAAATTTTTTCATGCAAAAAGGGCACTGCCAGAGAATAAAAAGTCATAAGAAATGCCATGATGCAGTAAAACATTGAAATTTTTTTATAGCAATGATTCATTATTGCGCCACCAGGGGTGCTTCGGTCTGTATTTTTTACTACAGTTTCATACGGAAATTTTTTATGAGCATAAATAAATACGCTTCATAATCATAAATAAATCCGTTTTGATATTTAAGATGAATTTTCTTTATTTGAAGTCAGTGTTCATTATTATAATTTCAATCAATTTTCCCCGATTTTGCATAAATACTACAGAAAAACTTATACATCTTACTTTAGTTTTACTTGACATTGTTGTGAGTTGCATGCGAATTGTCATAAGTAGAAGAAAAAACTTGACAACTATTTCAATCAAACTAATGTCAATTTTTTACCAATTAGCTTAAATAAAATTAAATTGAAGAACTCCGTATAGCTATTTTAGATTGAAATTGACAGTAATTTGACATTGAAATTACTGAAAATTTGGTGCACGAATTTGCCGCCAATTTAACAGCAAAAGTTAAAAAGAAAAATTTACGGTTAATTTTTGCTCAATTTCGAGGTAACACTTTTTGCTACACATAAAAGTCGGTAATGTTCATTCTTACCATTTAAGAAGGTAATCAAATTTATACTTGAAAATGTCTACAACTTGAATATAAAAAAATAGTTTACAATTTTTCAAGTGAAATTAACAATAAATTGGAGTAAAAATTTACCTGGAAATTGACGAAAAATTTTTCTAGTAAGCTTTCGAAATGAATTTGCGTTTTAGTTCGGGTAGTAAATTTACGTCAAATTGTATAGCAAGTTGTATATAAATTGTCCTCGAAAACAGAATTGTCCGAAGTTGACGGACATTTGATGAAATTTCCCAGGAAACTTTTGCTAAACAAACTGTGGTATTAGGGTGTCTACTTAAAATATTTAAACTTCTTGATATTGCAGTTATATTCGCTAGGACGTACCAAAATGAGCTCTACTTACTTAGCCGTACAATAATAATTATTCGTACAATAATATTAATCGAGTAGTATTATAAAAAATCGATGCTAATTGTAAGGATATTCCCTAATCGTACAGTTTACTTAGCAAAATTTAAGTTGCGAAAGTTTCCTCGAAATTTTCGTCAAATGTCCGTCAACTTCAGGCTCTTCCGTTTTTGACGAGAATTTGCATAAAACTTGCGATACAATTTGACGTAAACTTACTACCCGAATTCGAATCCAAATTTATTTTAAAAGTCGTATACAAAATACCGTCAAAAACGGAAAAGCCCGAAGTTATCAGACATTTGACGAAAATTTCATGGGAACTTTTATTAGTGTTTTTTTCTAGTAATCAAAAAGTGACCTCTAAATTAAGGAAAAATCGTTAATTTTCTTTCCAAGTTTTGATATTAAATTGTCGGCCAATTCGGACAGCAAACTTCGATAATTCTAATTATCAAATTACTATCAATTTCAAGCTAAGGTGGCTTTTAGGGTTATTTCGTACATCTAACATTGTGGCGCTACCTGTCAATACCTTATTAGCAAAATTTGAAAATCGGGTTTTTAACGAATGGAAACATATAATTATTTTTAATCGGAAGATTAATTATCGTTATACAAAAAAAAAATATTATTTTTATTGAAGACTACTAATGGCAAATCTAGTTTCTTAATTACATTTTTATTATAAATAAATTACTGTTTTCTTTGTTTTAACCGGCAATTATCGACAAAGATTTCCTAGTGATTTAAATGGAAAAATTAATAAAATATCGAAGTAGAGGGGTCAAATGGAAAAAATTAAAGGCTAATTTTTATTTTCTTTTTCATAATTAAGCAATTAACTCACAAACAACTTTGATAGACCGACATTGATCGACAAACGACCAAGAAACGATTGCAATCAGAATAAATCAGATCGGTTTACATTGAGTTGGTTTATAATGAGGAGTTAAGTAAGTGGAGCTGAGATATACAACTTCAGCCATAAGCGACTTCTGATAATCAAGTTGGAAGCGAGCTAGTGGCAACCAACTGCAGCAACTTGTCATCAAGTTGGCCTCAAAGATTGTTGGCATTTCCATAAGTTGACGGCAATTAGTCGCCTATTTTCTGAGAAAATGTGTGCCAGCAGCTGGCATTCCCTTAGTTGACAGGGTTGACAGAAAGTTAACTTCAATTTTCTCAGAAAGTTGGCGTCAGGTTGCGGCAGTCGATTATCGTCAACTTTCTAGGAATGTTGGTAACAACTTGTAGTCAATAATAACGTCAAAATTTTGAATTTTGTTCTGTTGTATATAAAGTTATATCCGCTAAACAGCACCAAAATCGGGCAACTTAGTGCTATATATATATGTATGTATAGATATAAATGTAGATCAGTTGAAGGATTTTTACGTAGTAATTGCTTTAAAAATACGTATAATTATCTCTAATTAAGTAATTATTATTGACTAACAATTAATGATGCATCAGATAATTTTAAAAATTTTCGAAATATAATCCGTGATTAACTTTTTTATGTTCTATCTAGCTACCCGCAATGTCTATATTTAAAAACTAACTCTTTAATAAGGGATCTACAGTGTATATATATATATACATAATTTAGTGCTATCTACAGATTAATTAAATTATCGTTTTTATTTAGTAATTGCGTTAAAAATATGTATAGATCTCTAATTAATACTTTATTATTGACAAACAATGAATTATGCGTCAAATAATACTAAAAATTGAAAAATATAATAACACTACAAAAAAAAAAAAATAAATCCTACCAAAAACAGATTCTCTGTATAAAGTCGCGCCAAGTACAGGTTTAAAATTTTTTAAAAGTAAAAAAAAATTATTTTTTACAAAAAAAATAGTCAAATCGAAAAAATACCAAGTACCTAGTATGATGCAAAATCATAACAAACATTTTCATAAAATTTAAAAATAAATTGTCTAACAAAATTTCAATATACTTGGTGTGCTTACAAAAGAGTAAAAAAAAAAAAACATATTCGATTTTATTAGAAATTAATTTTGCTTGAGTACATGTAGTAACGCACACCAAGTACATTGAAATTTTGTTATACAATTTATTTTTAAATTTTATGAAAATGTTTGTTATGATTTTGCATCATACTAGGTACTTGGTATTTTTTCGATTTGACAATTTTTTTTGTAAAAAATAATTTTTTTTTACTTTTAAAAAATTTTAAACGTGTACTTGGCGCGACTTTATACAGAGAATCTGTTTTTGGTAGGATTTATTTTTCGGAGCAAGAGAATTTTTTTCTTGCGCCTAGAGATTTTTTCTTGGCTCAAGGGTTTCTTTTTTTTTTAATCAAAAGACGTTTATTTTTTGGAGCAAGACATTTTTTTTCCTTGGGGCAAGGAAAAGTTTCTTTGCCGAAGTTAAACTTTTTTTCGATCAAAAAGTTGATTTTTTGGCCAGAGATGACTTATTTTCTTTAGCCAAGAATTTCTTTTCTTAAACCAAGAAATTTTCAATTTCGCTTCAAAAATAACTTTTTTTGGAGCAAGAGAATTTACTGTCTTGAACCAAAAAAAAGTTTTTGAATCAACTATTTTATTTTTATTGAATCAAGACAGAAAATTCGGAAGACAATAATTTTCTTGAACCAAGTTAACTGTTTTTTCTGTGTACTAATGTATCTCCCAAAGTCATTTCTATAACTGTACAATAATTATTTACTAGGTAAGGAATTCATAAATATTGTCATACATGTATTTATAATCATGATGTAACGAATAACAATTGTAGTAGTCTATTTCGTTGTATTAGTAGTTTATTTAAGTTTATAACTACACTCTTTACAATGCTCGATTAAAGTTAACTGATTTCCACAATCATTGATAAAACCCGCAGAGTATAGTTATCGATAATGTGATACAATTTATTAAATTCAAATATATATATGGGTCAGTGCTGCCAGAACGTACGATATTTTTACCCCCTCCTGCCATTACACCCAATGCTATTTCACCTCAAGAGGGGGTAAAAATATCGCACGTTCTGGCAGCACTGTTTTTTTACGATCTTTTCAAGCTCTAACAAGTTACCTGTTATGCTGAAGTTTGAAAATTTAAGAATGGAAAATCATCAATGAAGCGGTTTTTAAAATTTAGTTCCTGATTATGTTCAGTAAAATAAGTGTATTGAGGCAGAAATCAATGTCAGGGATCGAAATCAAGATTTAAATAAGTTCTGACTTATGTAAGAAACAATAAAATATGAAATATCCGATAAAAATATTAAAAACTACGTTTTATCGATTTTTTTGTTGATAATATGATTTAAACTAAAAACCAAGTTCGATGACATTATATGATCAAAAGAAACCATAAGAAAGATGAGTTGGTATGATATCAGGCACATTTTAGTACGTTATATTATGATTTATCCGGAGAAAATAACATAAAATGTTATTTTTTTAACTTTTCAACGCCGATATCTTTTGAACTAATCAATCGATTTTGATAGTTGACGTGGCAATTGGCGCGTTTTATTGAATTCTAGAGCTGATCAAAATTTGAAATCGATCGCGTCAGTCGTCGACCCCATGGCTCTGCTGTCTAGAAATGTTACAGGGAGTACGGAAACAGCCCAGATGGAGGAAAACGGACCGCTGAACAACGGTCTTTCAAAAAGTGGAGGATCTTTTGCTCCTGTCACAAACCAAGCCTACCGAGGAAGAATAAACTCTATACCGACTGTCACCAGCCAACAGTCACCAATGGAGAGACTCGGCAGCAAGATTGAAGAGTTAGCCGACTTCATAAAGGACAAAAAAAATGACCATCATGACATTAGAAAAATGGTTACGTCTATTAGTACGGCATATAGGCTTGCCAACAAATCACCTACGACGGCAGCGTCAATGACTCAAACATCTCTGAGTCTGAGCAAAAAACCACAGCCACCTGTGGCTACTCCTAAGGGATTACCACAGCAAGGAGAGGGCAATAACAAGAAGAGGCCGCTGTCCACGCCCAGCCCCACCGCAGAAATTGACAAGCCAGCACAGAAAAAGCCAGCCCGGAATGATACTTGGACTAAAGTGACTGGGCAAAAGAAAAAGAAGGATAGAGAACAGAAGCCAGCGGCTCACTCTACTACAGCCCAAAACCAGCCAAGCAATGATGGCTCCAAGAAACTGAGAAGGAAGAGGACGAGAACTAAAGCTGTGCTTGTCCAACCAGTTGAAGGGCGAACATACGCCGATCTCCTTAAGGAAATCAAGGCTAAGGTAAGCCCTGTCGAAACGGGCGTAGACATAAAGTCTATTAAAAAGACGAAACATGGAGGCGTTCTGCGAACTAGGCGAGCCCAGTGCGATTAAGGCCCTTGACAAGGCCCGCATACGGATCGGTTTGGTGAACTGTCGTATACGCCCAGTAGTAAAAGTAACACGTTGTTTTAAATGTCTTTGTTATGGACACCACACACGCCAGTGTGCGGGACCAGACAGAAGCAAGTGCTGCTACAAATCCGGCGGAGAGAACCACAAGGCCGTAAACTGCACAGAAAAGCTAAAATGCTTCCTTTGTGCTTCGGAAAAAGACGCCCAGAATAGTCTATGCCATATTTCTGGCACTGGAGCATGCAAGGCATTCCGCAAAGCACTTGCAGAAGCCACGAGAGGTCAGAAATGACACGCATACTACAAGGCAACCTGAATAGGTGCGCTTTGGCGCAAAACCTGCTGCGCCAGCGTGTATTTGAAGAGAAAACTGACGTCTGCTTCATCTGCGAGCAATATCTAAACATTGAAGGTAAAACATGGTTCGCAGACGAAACGGGTACGGCAGCAATTTGGATTGTGAACACAAAGAACGTTACTGTCAACAACAGCGGAAGTGGAGCAGGTTTTGTCGGGATTCAAACCCCCACAACCTACTTCATGAGCGTCTATCTCTCACCTAACGAAGGGATTAGTATGTTCCGACAGAAACTGTCAAATATAGAAGATGCGGTCACTAAGTTCGACGGTGAAGTTATCGTAGCCGGAGACTTTAACGCTAAATCAGCTGAGTGGGGCGCTGCTCTCTCCGATACCAGAGGAAACGAGGTCGCTGACGTCGCGGCTAGACTCGACCTCATAGTGCTGAACACCGGGAGCACAACAACTTTTAGAAGACCAGGGTACCAAGAATCCATTCTCGACATCTCATTGGCGACTCCAAGGACTGTCAACATGATGAAAGACTGGGTAGTATCCGAAGAATACAGTGGCAGTGATCACCAGTTCGTGACATTCAGCGTTGGATTGGCATTTGCTCCGGTTTCACAATGTGACGTCTCTAAGCGGAAGTGGAATGCCAAAAGGCTTGATCCAGAGGCATTGAAAGCTTCACTTGCACGAAGTTGGTCTGTTTTGCAGAATAACCCGACTCCGGATACGTGCAGCGAGACGGAAAAGGCAGTGCTAAATACGATGAAGGAAATTGCTGCCGCATGTGACGCCTCTATGCCACGGCTGAAAAATCAAAGTTTTCATAGACCAGCGTACTGGTGGTCAGCAGACATAGCAGAACTCTGGAAAAAATGCCACAAATTACGTCGGCTAGCAACGAGAGCTGCGAAACGCTCCCCCAATCAAGATCTACTTCTGAGCGAGTATAAGCAGGCCAAAAAGAACCTCAACCGGGCAATCAAAGCGAGCAAAGCAAAACTGTGGCAAGAGATCTGTAATGACCTTGATGATGACATCTGGGGTAAAGCCTACCAAATTGTCACCAAACGACTTGGAAAGGCTTCACCAGAAGCGCCGAAATCACCTGCTTCAATGAGCAGCATCGTAGCGGAGCTGTTTCCCAAACACCAACCAAGGGAAAAAAGACATTATGTGAAAAACAATTTAACACTTTTCACAATCGAGGAGATACAGGATGCAGCGAAGACCCTCAAGTCAGGAAAGGCACCCGGCCCTGATGGCATATCAGCATCGGTGATCAAGACTGTAGCCCTGGAATATCCAGACATACTCCTGAACACCTACGACGCATGCTTGGCAACCGGCACGTTTCCCGCGGTCTGGAAGCGGCAGAGATTGGTTCTGCTAGATAAAGGCAAAGGTGGCCCTGTAACACCCTCGTCGTTCAGACCACTCTGCATGTTGGACATTGCTGGGAAATTGCTCGAAAAGCTTACACAGGGAAGATTACGGAACGATATCGATCATGCTGGAGGTTTTGCCGCAAACCAACATGGCTTCCGGAAAGGACATTCAACAGTCGGCGCGATCCAGAAAGTCGTAGGGACAGCGAGAGAAGCATGGACTGGTAGTCTTAAAGCTCGTAAAGTATGCATTCTCCTCACGCTAGATATCAAAAACGCATTTAACAGCGCAAATTGGGGAGACATTTTAGACGCTCTGGAGCACAAGTTTGACGTGGAGCCAGAAAATCTGGCACTAGTCGACAATTACCTTGAGAATAGAAAGCTTATAGTTGAAACAACTGAAGGCCCACAAGAATACGCCATAACGGCTGGCGTGCCGCAAGGCTCAATAATGGGGCCTGATCTATGGAACGCAGACTACGACGAACTTCTTGAAATCCCGTTGCCAGAGCAAGTTCAGCTAACAGGCTTCGCAGACGACGTTGCAGCCACTATAGTGGCAGACAGCGCAGAAGAGGCCGAACTGCTAGTTCGGGAAACCATCGACACCGTCGAGACTTGGCTCGATAAGCATCACCTGAAACTCGCCAAACAGAAAACCGAGATGGTCGTTTTGACACGTCAAACATGGTTCCCAAAACCATTCGCTGTGGACTTGGGAGGAACAACACTCACGTCAACAAGGGCCCTGCGGTATCTAGGGGTAATGATAGACGAGAAACTATCTTTCCGTGAACACCTTGACAGTGCCTGCAAGAAAGCCAGCAAGACTGTGTCTAGCCTAGCACGAATTATGACCAACACCATGGGACCAAGAACAAAAAAGAGAAGAGTTCTTCTAGAAGCAGTCCACTCGGTACTGCTTTATGGAGCGGAGATATGGGCAGACATATTAAAGCAGAAGACCTACCGGCGAAAGATAGCAGCAGTACAGCGGCGAGGCGCTCTCAGGGTTGCCTGCGCCTACCGCACAGTTTCAGAAGCGGCTGTATTAGTCATTGCGGGAGCAGCGCCCATCGACCTATTAGCGTTAGAAAGAGCAAAACTCTACTACGCTAAAATCGGCGGCGAAAACATGAAGGAGGCAAAAACGAAGATAAAAACGGAAACGCAGCAAGAGTGGCAGGACCGACGGACGTCGGAAGAGACAGGCAGATGGACAGCGCGACTGATCCCAAACATCAACGCCTGGCTCTCTCGGAAACACGGGGACACGGATTTTTTCCTGACCCAACTACTGACAGGACATGGGCAGTACAACGCCTATCTCTTCAAGATGGGCTTACACAACACACCAACATGTAAATACTGCCCGGTTACAATCGATGACGCCGAACACACATTCTTCGAATGTGCTCGGTGGAAGGACTACAGAAGAAGCACCGAAGAGATCATTGGCACCAGGCTCTCCCCTCAAGCCTGGTGACCTATATGATCAAACAAGAGAAAAACTGGTCTGCTGTTGCAGCTTATGCTCACCACCTCTTGAAAGACAAAATCGCAGAAAGAGACCAGTAGCCAGGAGTAGGCGTCGTGAGACGCAGCACGGCTGGATTGAAGTAATGCTAACGCGGTTCCGATCCAGTCTTCCCCGCCCTAAGCAGGGAATGAGAAGAGAAGGTTTTTTAGTGAGTAAAAATCTCACACTACCGACCATCATCTTCAAGTTACACCCGTCGGTGTCTTTTGAAGATTTTTCCTCCTCACCCTAAAAAAAAAAAAAAAAAAAAAAAAAACACACACACATATCATTCGGAAAATAGTCAGAATAGCTTCCTAGGACCTCAAAACGTCGACATCTGATGAAAACTCGATTTTCGAAAATCGGGGTGAAAACAATAACTTCCCGAAATTTTTGAAAATCGTCGATTTTCTTAGCGGGAAGTTAAAAATACTTGAATTAGAATATCCTTCACTGCTGATAGGTGATGATTATTGTTTGATGAACAAATTTTTAATAACGCGAAAAAAATATTGCACACCTCAAGTCTGAAAACGTTTAAGGTGCTTTACTATTATATCATTTCATACTTTCCGACAATTTCACTCGCTCAGAAACATTTTTACACTTTTTATTGCACAGTCCTGTTAAAAATTAATCATACGTGGACATATATGAATGCTCCATTTGTGGCCATGTATATAAATTGGCCAGACATGGCCATGCATAACCATACATAGCTTGATATGACCACATGACTTGATATGACTATGCATAAAAGTTTTAACTAAGTTAAGAAAAAATATATTTTTTTTAATTATTTTGACAACTCAGAGATAACCAGATATGCAAATAATTGAATCCATTATGGAATTCGAAATTTTCGGTTCAGAGAAAAAAAGCTAGAATTATGAATGATCTCACGCCGCTTTAGTAATTGTAATTGTAGTACTCAAAGTTATTTTAAAAATCTGTAAGTCTATGTATGACCATATAGGCCCATATATGGACGGATATGATATATAAGATCGTATAGAAATAGATAATGTAAAAATAGATAGCTATCATATAGGGGAGGCTGGGGCAAAGTGGGTCCCTAAGCGTTTGGGGATCCATTTTATTACCAAATCATTCGGGGAACTCAAAATTTTAGAGGACCCACTTTGCCCCACCCACTCCTATGATAGTATATAACTGCGCATTCAGAGTACCGGAATAGTTCGAACTTACGAATTATTTATTTCACATCGAATTAAGCTATTTATATTTGAAAATCATTCGAAACTTGTAGATGTTGTGTGCACCCTAAATTTTCGGAAATAACTATTATTATTGTTAGTGATTGCCAAATTTGACCAAAAATTAGTTCAGCTCATACCTTTTTCGTGAACTTTTAAAGATATCGAGCGTTCTTTAGCAATTTATATTTTTACTTTTAATTTTAGCAATTCGATTTCCCATTTATGTAACATAGGAAAATTTCGTTTCGTATTTCAACTTGATTTTTTTGTGCTAGAAAAATTTTTTAGAAAAGAAGCATTCTTAACTTTTTGTTAAAAATTTTTATTAAAAATTTGTTCATCAAACAATAATCATCACCTATCAGCAGTGAAGGATATTCTAATTCAAGCATTTTTTTTTTCTGATGTCATCGACTGAGATCCTGGAATAGTATTATTTTTTTTTATTATTTTCTAATTAAATCCGATGAAAACTTTTCTATCAGAATCAATCAAAAAAGTAATATTAATATTTAAATTTCAATCGGATTTGATTGGAGCATCAAATCAGAAAATGTAGTACAGATCATTATTTTCAATCGAAATTATTAAAAAAATGTTTTTAATTATTTAAATCAAATTTCAACGCGATGGAACGTATTTGAATTTTTTTTATTGAATTTTCTCGTCGGAACTGAAAAGCTGCGCCACGTGGTGAGCGAATTAAGATCATGTAGATACATTTTTTTTGTGATATTATTTTTTTACGATAGAGATGTTCCGAAACAGAATTTTTATTTAATCGAAAGATTTTTAGTGGAACTCAAGCATGATACGAGATTATGCATAATTGAGATAATATAATAGACATTTATTTTAATACATAATTTCCAATTACTGAAATTTATTTGCCCATAGTTATAATTTTATATAAATATTATTTTAATGACATATTCCAAACGAGTTGTTCCATAATACAGTTGTATGACAATGATGATTTTTCTATAGAGAAATTTTTTATTGATATTACCTACCAATCGTTAAATAATTAATAGAGATCAATAAAAGTAAATAAATCAGATAGCAGAATTAATTTAATATTCATAAATTTTATTTTACTAACCTTATAAAATACTGTAGTGCATGAGTAGATTTATCAGATAATATTATTTTTGCATAATATAATTTTTTTCACAATAGAACAATTTAATATAGACAATAATTTTTACTCATATTTTCACCATACAGATGACTTCATGACAGCAAACATTTTATTCATTAGTTAATCAATAGAGATTTTCTCGTTTTCATTAATGAATAAAATCGAAATATGAAAAAATTGAGATTTATTTTTTTCACATTATTTTCATACATTTGTTTAATTTTACAGATAATTTATTCAACAGAAATTTAAATTGTGTCTTGTTTTAATAAATATATTATCCTAGAGATATTAAATTTAGAATGGATTTATCAAATAAAAAACTAATTTTATACTAGAAGTATCTTTTATACAAATATTTTTATTACTGTTGTTTTGAAAGAGATGTACTGAAATAGAAAAGTTCATCAAGCCGGGGGCAACACAACCCGGGGCGAATTATTGTCGGCGATTGTACGTTAGTATAGAATAGTAGCAAAAAAAAAAAGTAAGAACAATTAAACATTTTAAATTAAATTTATATTGACTTCCATTTTTATTGTTAAAAATATATGGATATAATTTTTTTTTATGTTTTAATAGATGAGCTTACATCATATTTTTTTATCACCCTCTTTGACTTGTTAAAATATATAATAATAAAATTGTTTACG
Source organism: Microplitis demolitor (assembly GCF_026212275.2). Classification (NCBI taxonomy): domain Eukaryota; kingdom Metazoa; phylum Arthropoda; class Insecta; order Hymenoptera; family Braconidae; genus Microplitis; species Microplitis demolitor. The sequence goes on from NC_068553.1 coordinate 4,691,266, forward strand.
GATATTTTTGTTATTCATTGAATACAAATCAAGAATTATATTAGAGAGTTAACTGGTATTTTATAACTTTTAATGTGTGGAAGTATTTTTCCACACTCAAAAAAAATTTCCGTCAACCACCGTACTCTTTGGGTCATAAAATCCCTACCCCGGCATTCAAGGGGCTCATGATGTCACGGGATCCCAAGAACAACTCTAAGTGTTAGCAAAAGCTAACACCCTCGAGAGCAAAAGGGCATGAGACAGATTTTCCTCAGCCTTCGTGAGGCTCACACCACCAGCTAGTAATACTGGCCCCGTTTTATCGTTCATTTTATTGTCTCATCGTAATTGCGGAGTACTGTCTTGACCCATATCAGTGCTGCCAGAACGTGCGATATTTTTACCCCCTCTTGAGGTGAAATAGCATTGGGTGTAATGGCAGGAGGGGGTAAAAATATCGTACGTTCTGGCAGCACTGACCCATATATATATTTGAATTTAATAAATTGTATCACATTATCGATAACTATACTCTGCGGGTTTTATCGATGATTGTGGAAATCAGTTAACTTTAATCGAGCATTGTAAAGAGTGTAGTTATAAACTTAAATACACTACTAATACAACGAGATAGACTACTACAATTGTTATTCGTTACATCATGATTATAAATACATGTATGAAAGTATTTATGAATTCCTTACCTAGTAAATAATTATTGTACAGTTATAGAAATGACTTTGGGAGATACATTAGTAGTTTAATTAATTCTATAGAATTATTATTAGTAGTTAAAAAAATGAATGAATTCAAAGTATATATAATTTTTTTTAAGATTACTGATAAAGCTAGAATGGCTTTGGCATTTAACAATTATTAGAGTTTGGCAGTGGTACAAGTTGTCAAGTCCATTTAGAACGCAATAGAAATTATGTAATTGGAGGAACATCAGATAGTGGAAAAAGTTAAAATACATATGAGTTATTCATTAACGCGTGATATTGATAAAATAAATTATGATTATCCAAATCGTCGTGAAGATTATTTTAAGAACTGTAAATGATGAAATAACAAATAGCAGAGTTAATTCTGTTTAAAGCTACGCAATTATATTTTAGTATTTTCTGTGAGAGAGCAATAAAAAAAAAATTATGAGTTAGTTATAATAAATTTTAAGCATATTTAACTGACTATACTAAAGTTAATATAAGAATTTTTTTTGTAAACATATCTAATAATATGCATAAACTATGAAAAATATATATATATATATATATATATATATATATATCGATACAAATAAAAATCGATGAATTAATGAAAGTTAACTTGACTTCTTAAAAATTTTGTAAGAATACTCATCGGATGATGAATATATATTATCAATATTTTTTTATTGTTGGAAATATTCTCTTTACTACAAATGTTTCCGCAAATAAAATAAAAAAAAAAAATTGATATCAATAGACAAGATGATGTATAGAAAATAATTTACTATTAAAAGTAATAGCTAACACTAAAAATTGAAACAAAATTATATACATCATAAACTTACATTGTATTTAGATTTTATTTATAGTTTTTAATTATATGAAAATATAAAGAGAAAAAAAAATTTTTTTGAGACTAGGTTCAGTAAATTATTATATCTAATATTTTAATAAAAGTAATAAAATTAAAATCTTTTATATAGTAGTTTTATTTAAATTTTACTCCGGTAATATAGGCTCATTGTCATAAAAAATTCTTCCAAATTTTACAAATGATAAATGTCATAATATCCAATTAGATTAGATTCGATTTTTTTTTTTTTTTAAAGCGAAAATTCAATGAAATAAACTGTATTTATTATAAAATAATTAATTTTATTTTAACATAATTTGGAACAAATTGTGGCATATAAAACGTACTTTGTAATCATGAAAGAGTCTGAATTTCAAAAAAGATAAAAAACAAATGGTTTAGCTTAAAAATAGAATGATAGTGAATTTGAAATGAGAAATGTTTTTGAGAGAATTTTTTGTTTCTTGTTTTGAACAAATTAACTAGATTTATCAATTTCAGAGCTTTAACAATTTCAATTTATATAAAAAACATGAACAACGGAGGAATAATTAGTAGAAATCGATAAACTGATCAAGTTATTTGATCATTAATAGAAAGAATAATCATTATCAAATTAAGTGGTAAAGTAAAAGTACAAATGAGGACTATATTATAAAAACAATTTATTAATATGTATATAATAATTTAGAGAAATAAAAATAATAAAAATGGAATGATAAAAATGAAAACTATGTTGGATGATGATTAATACGTAGTTGGGGCAAACCGTTAGTACAGGAACTGGGCATATAGAGTGCAGTAGATATACTACCGCGGTTGAGCCGTGAGTATAACACAAGTTGAGTAAAGCATCCAATTTTAACAAAATTTTGGATACTTTGATCAGCAAACTTTGATGTCTATTATTTTAAGTTTTAATGAAGCCTATTTAGGATTTTTTTTGTCTCAGAAATTTACAACGGATAGAAAAACGATATAATTAGCAATTTTTTTAAATTTATTAAGTAATAAACTAAAATAATTTGAGTTATAAACTTTTTTTAAAATCTGTTTTGTTAATACAGGATCATTATATAATTACAAATTTTATTAGTAAAAAGTATAGTGTTTTCCAATCAGATAGATTAGAATAATTTAAAACAAATCCAGTTTCATATTAAAAATTTTTTTAATCATAAACAAATGTAAATTTTGAAAGAATTTCAACTTAGATATGAAGTGAATAGCGAATTTAAAAAAAAAAAAAAAACAATATTTAAGAGAATTAGTGGGTTACTTGATTTCAAAAATGAAAACTAGATTTTTTAAATATAGAGGCTTCAACAATTAAAATTATTGAAAAAACATTGATACATATAGGAACGCAATATAAGATTTAATTGACTTATAAAAATTGGCGTCACCAAGCCAAAGCGTCAATGAAAAAATTATAAAAAATTTGACTCGTGCACATTGAAACTATTATATTGAAAAACATAAGCAATAAAGATATGACAAAAAATATGTACAAAATAATGAGAATGAAATAATTGTAAATTTAACATAATTAATTTTTTTTTTAAATGTTTATGTTCATTATAATATAATTTAAACTGGTGTATTATTTGAATATAGTAAATATATTTAAAAAGAAAATATTTGGATTTTATAATCTGACAATAAATTTAATGGAAGTTTGATAGAAAAATAAAAATAAATGTATTAAAATGTCATTTAATAATTAATTAAAATAACATAATTATATCAATTAGTAGAATATGATTAAAAAAAAGGACTATATTATAAATTTACAGTTTATTGATTGATATATATAAAATTACAGGAATAAAACTAGTAAAAGAATTAAAACTATGTTGAATGATGATTCTTACTTAGTTAAATCAAATCGTTTGTATGGACATATATATAGTGAGTACAGTAGATATACTCCCCAGTTTTTGTATTTTGATTGAAAAAAAAAAAAAAAAAAAAAAAAAAGATACTAAGAGTACAATAGAATGGATGCTGTAAAGTATGTATTTAATTTTCAGTTACAAATTAAGTGAATAAAGTATAAAATGAATGGTAACATTTAGCATCAAGTCACAATTATCAAGTGATTTTTTTACACTTTGAAATTTGAAAGAACTTTCGTTTCTTTCGAAATGGTCGACTATGTCGGTTTGTAAATAGCTACAGTTTATGGACAATACCATAATTTGTATACTAACAGCAATTGCGGTTCTATATATATTAATAAATTTGATTTATCATTTGATTATTGATTAGTAAAACCATTAGATATAAGAATTTAAATAAATATGTAAATATAAATATGCATTAGTCGTAATTTAACTCTCAAGATAAATTTTGTAATAGAAAAACGCAGTAAATAATAAAAATGAAATATGTCATAATTTTTTCTTTTTTTTTTTTTTTTCGTTGGTTTGTAAAATGGGAGATTTTTTCATTATTGTTATAAAGACATAGATGAAAATTAATTTGATATAAAATATTGTTAATTATAATGATATAATTAATATATGTAGACAAAAAAATATTTGTGTACAATAATTGAAAATACGTTTAATATAGAAGCTTGATAGAAAAATAATAATTATATATTATACTAATTCAATTTTTAATAAAATTTTAATATTCAGTATAAAATTTTGTAAATTAATAAGAAATAAAAATAAATTGAATAAGAATCGTTAAAATATTTATTTTTGAGATGAACCGTTTTTGTTGAAAACGCTTTGAGCCAATGTACATTGAAGTTGTCATAGTAGAATGTAATAAAATTTTCACATAAAGAGTCGAATAGTAAATCAAGGTGGCCACAAACCGTGAATATTGGGAAATATCATAGAATTTCGAAAATAAAAATAATACATTTTTTTAAGATGAACGGTTTGGGGTAATTCTAAGAAAATCATTAAAAAAAAAAAAAATCCAAATTTTTGCCAGTCTTAAAAACGATCTACGGGCTTCAATAAATTTTTTTTTAATTATTATGATTAATTTTTTATTACTCCAGAACTATGCATAACAAATAAATTCAAAGACCAGATCAGAAAACTAGACACTCGATGATACTTAAAAATTTATAATTTTTTTAATACCCTTTAATTCCAGTAATTAGTGAATTTTGAATTTATTTTAATAATAAAATTTTCTATTGAATATTTAAACTTATATATTTTTAATATCTTAATTATACGAATAGAAAATTCGTAAATCAGAATAAAATGTTAAAAAACTTTACTGGAAAACCAGGAAATATTAGATAATTTTAGAATTATTTCTTTGTTTCTACCCTGTGATTAGTTTGCTATCATTATCAGAACATCAGAAAATTTTTTCTAAGCTTTCAGTATTTATAATAGCAAGGAATTTTACGCCATGTTCATACTTCAGTGATAAAAAATAAATGAATATTGTGCTGACAAACTATCAATAAACCTGAAAAAAATATCAAATATTTATAATTATAATTTAACTGTCTTTTAGGTAACCACCTTTTATGTTATGAAAAACAATGGTCTTGGTGGAAATAAATAAATTGTTAAAATTATTACCAAGGCAACTTTTACGTCACATAATATTTCTATTTTTGATTTCATTGTTTGATAATAAAAAAAACAATAATAATTTATAATATATACTTGAACAATATAAAAGCTAAAAAATATTTATTTCTATGACTGAAAAATGATCCAAGCAGGAGAGTGTATCTCGGATATTTCTAATTTTTTTACTTTTACTTTGGGTGATGTATATATTGAATATTTTCCTGATTTCATTCGCTCACTGAGACGAGTTTATATCTATATTATAGTATTTACTGATAAAAAAAATTAATATAAATAGATAAGATGATGTTTAGAAAATGATTGTATATCGTCATTATGAAATAATTTAAATTTCAAAAAAGATAAAAAAAAAAAAAAAATGTCTTAGTTAAAAAATAAAATGATAGCGAATATGAAAAGAGAAATATTTGAGAGAATTTTTTGGTTTCTTGTTTTTAACATGGAAAACTAGATTTATCAATTTTAGAGCTTTAAAAATTTTAATTTGTATAAAAAAATATGAGCAGTGGAGAAATAATTAATCGTTTTAATAAAAAGAATAATAATGAAATTAAGTAGTAAAATATGATTAAATATAAAGATTATATTATAAATATATTTTATTAATTTGTAAATAGTAATTATGAGGAATAAAATTAATAAAAATGTAATGATAAAAATTAAGACTATGTTGAATGATGATTGTTATGTAGTTGAGGCAAATTGTTAGTAGGTATTGAGCATAGAGTGCAGTTGGTATACTACCGCGGTTTACCGATTTTAACAAAATTTTTAATTAATTATGTCATACACGTTATAATTATTCAGTATTTATACTTAGTTAAAAAATAAAATAGTGATAATAATAATGACAATGTTGGTTTCTGAATATGGGTTTGTTACAGTATACCATCAATACAATATTTCGTATACTATAAGATCAGTTGAATTTAACTGTGAATATTGAAGATAAGCACAGAAATAAAAAATAAATAAAATACTATCAATATATTTTATTTAAAGAATATAAAAATTTCGAGGAAAAGAGAAGGATTAAAGTAATTACTTATTTCAATAATAATAATAATAATAATAATAATAATAATAATAATAATAATAATAATAATAATAATAATAATAATAATAATAATAATAATAATAATAATAATAATAATAATAATAATAATAATAATAATAATAATAATAATAATAATAATAATAATAGTAAAAAAAAAAAAAAAAAGGTTTATGTAATTAAAAATTTATTAAATTTCAAAGATTACTAGTTTATTTATAATAAAGTAGAAAAATATTATTAAGCACCGTTTATTGGATGATAATAAGCAACTGCGTAAGCTAACTGCATTCAAAAAGCCTAGCTCAAGTACTACCGCAGTTTACTAATTCCTTAGAGTTATGTAAACTATAGGAATTCAAAGATATAAATGTACATTAAAAATATAAATGATTAGAAAAATAAAAGTATGTACAATAATTGAGAATATCTATATGAGTCTTGAATCAGTTCGAAATAAATTGTGTTATAAATAAACCCAACAAATAATAACAATAAACTAAGTGAAAATATATTATAATTAATTTTGTGGTATCTCAGGGCCTTTCTATTTTTATATTCATTCAAACTTTTATTAATTGATAAGTCATAAAAATAAAATAAATAAGAATCGAATCTGAAAACGTTGTGAATTAATGATTACTGTTGAATTTTTCAATTTGATCAGATTAAGAAAGTTTTTTTTCTGATTGGAACAATATATATATATATATATATAGAAATCGATGAATTAGTCTAATTACTAAGTTTATTGTATAGCTAGTACTATTATCTTTATTATAAATAAACATTTCAGCAAATACAATGATTAAAAAATAAAATGACTTTATTATATAATGAAAAGTGAATACTTATTATCACTTTTATGAAATATAATGCTTCAATAATGTGTGCATTATATATATATATATATATATATATATACTTAAATCAATTTCAAGATTGATTTTAATTTTGTAATTGTGTACAAAATAAATATTTCTGGTGTTTAAAAAAATAATTTTTATTTATATTAATATTTTTTGACTTGCTTTATGAAAATTTTGATGGTAATATTTGGTGGTTTATATTTATTGGACACAAAACAAATATGTAATATTTATAATTTAAAAAAAAAAAAAATTTTTTTTTTAAAAGTGAACAATAAAGATATAAATATTAAAATTTAATTAAATAATAATAAGAAATTGTTTAATATAGGTAATGAAATGTGAAAACATAATAAAGATAAAGAAAAAGTATTTGTACAAAAGTTAGACTATGTTGAGTAATGATTATCGATTGGTCGAAGCAAAACGCAAGTATAATGATGAGCAATTGAGTACAGTATAAACATACTCCTGTCGTTCACTTGTGCATGAATAAAAATACTTGTAAAAAAAAATTGTTGAATAATTGTAGTTAAATTTGAAATCAATCAGAATATTACTTTTTTGAAGAGCTTGACATTAAACTAGAAATAATTAAAAACTTATGCAGAATTTGAAAAAATTATATTTAAGATAATTTGTAGAGAATAAAATTTTCTATAAAAATGATTCAATAACATTTTATGATAAATCGAATAACTTTTAAACAGATGGATTTATAAAAAAATGATAAGATTTTTTTTTTTATGAGCGTTTGCCGAGGTATAAAATTCTAAACTTAAATTTTTTTTTTATTCCTATGTTATTTAAACTTATTTAAACTAGAGGAACTTTTTAATATTAATATTAAGAGCTCAAACTTTACCAGAATTATTATTTTCATCATCAATTTTAACTAGAATACTAAAGTTACGTTTCTATTGAATAAAAAGAGGACATTTTAATTTCCAGATATTTAAATATTTAATATATGTGTGAATGCAAAATAAATCTTTTATATTGCTGCAAATTTCATTAAAAAAAATATTAGCAATAAATGAATGATTAATTAAAATAGTTTTACTAATAAAATATGTATAATGAATAAAAATAGATTGTAATTTATGATTATTAATAAAGCATATGATATGTAATTAGTTTAATATGTATATAATAATTGAAAATAACCAAAAAGTATTCATAAAAAAATTACACTATGTTGGTTGATTATTGGGTTCGTCGAGGCAAAGCGTTAGTAGTGAAGCCCGTAGCGTATAGTAAGTTTACTCCCGCCGTTGACTCGTGAGTATATAACATGATTTTAGTAAAGCATCAAGATGTAAGAAAATTTTGAAGTAATTATGATCGAATTTCATGTCCATTATTATTATTATTAATATTTGTATTTTTATTTTAAAAAATTGAAATATGATAGATGAATAAAAATTTGTAATTAGTTTAAAAGTTTAAACTCATTAAAAAAAAAAAAAAAAAAATTATAAGTAAAAAATCTAGTGTTTAGTATAATTATAATATATTGTTTGGAATAGAAGATAGTACTCTATGAATAATAAATAATGGTATATTGGTCGTTAAGCAATTGCCTAAGTTAATGATATTCAATGCACAACACAAGTACTATCACAGATTACCGAGTCATGAGAGGATTTATAAATATCGTAATACGAAATTAAATTTATCATTCAATAAAATATAAATTATGAGAATTTAAAGATATGAACAGTAAAATAATATGTAATTAGAAAATTAATAGTTTCATTAGTAATTAAATTTTTAATATTACATATTAATATTCAATATGTGGCAGTTAAATTTTGCCGAATATTTGTAAATATTTAAGATAAGTAAAGGAAAACAAAAAAAAAAAAAAAAATAATACTATCAATAGTTTTTAAAAATGTTAAGGAATACATAAAATTTGTGAGAGAAAAAAAATAAGATATCAAAGAAAAGTAAGAATTAAAAAAGCTGTGATATAATTGAGTAAAATAATTGAAAGTAAACTAAAATGTAAAAATCTAAAAGAATTTAATTATCTATATCTATGAATAAATTATTATTTATTATTAGTGAGAAAAAAAAGTAATATTAATTTCAATAAATGAATAAAAATTTTTAGTAAATAAAACAATTTTTATTTATTTGAAAAAAATAAAAAAATCTAGTAGCTGATGTAGTGATAAAAATTTATTAAAGTTAAATATAATATAATTGAGCTCGGTTTATTGGACATAAAGCAATCAAAGTGTAGTTTAAGTACTACTGCAGTTTACAAATTCATTTGAAGTTTTGTTAATATAGTAATAATACTGATATTTATTTTTCCATTTCATTATTAATTAATGAATTTTAAGATTTAATATAATAATTATAAAAATGCATTGGCCTTGAGTTAAAACTCTTAAGGCAAATTTTGTAACAAAGAAATACAATAAATAATAACAATGAAATAACTGTAAATTTAAAATAATTAATTCATTATTTTTACAATGTTTATGTTCATTATAATATAATTTGAATTATTATATTAATTGAATATAGTTAATATATTAAAAAAAAATATATATATATATATATATGGATTCTATATAATTGAAAATAAATTAAATGAAAGATTGATAGAGAAATAATAATTATATATTATTCTAATTCAATTTTTAATTTAAAATGAATAAGAATTGTTAAAATGTTGAAAACGATGCGAACCAATGTGTGTTGTAGATGTCATAGTAAAATAATAAAAACCTTACACGAAAAGTCGAGTGTAGAATGTAAAGATTTATGTGTAAATTTGATCAAATTAAGGTATTTTCTTTTCTGGTTTTTTTTTCGAAAAAAATAAAATTAAATAATAATAATATGAGAATTGATGTAGATAGAGACGATTTTATCACTTGAATTATGTAGTTAACTGAAATTGGTTATAGAAAAAATATTATTATTATTATTATTATTATTATTATCATTATTATTTTCTTTTTATGTATCAATAAAGTTTTTTTTTTTTTTTTTATCAGATTAAGTAATTAAATATAAAGTCAATTGCAATATAAATATGTTTAAAAAAAATATTTATATAAATAAAATAAGAAAGTTTTCTAATATCGGAAATAATTTAAATAATTGTTTTTTATTTATAGAACAAAATAAATAAATAGATAAAAATTTTTATCGAAACAATAAAATTATGTTAAAAATAAAATAATAATAATAAAATGTATATACATTAGAATAAATTAATAAATAATAATCAATACATCAACTGTATACGAAAATAATAATAATAATAATAATATCTATATATATTAAAATAACAAAAAAAATTTTTATATTGAAAACTATTCTAAGTACCAACATGTATTTATATAACTGATAATATTTTTTTCATTATTATTATTATATATTAAACAATTTTAAAATCATTATATAGTTAATTTAAAAAAAAAAGAAAATAATTAAATAAATATTTATATTGAAATAATAGAGATATGTTAAGAGAAAAAATAATTCATTAAATTTATCTATTTTTAATTTTTATGTAATAAATGACAAAAATTAGTTATTTTATACAACTGATAATATATTTTTTATTATTATCATGTATTAAATTATTTTATATTCAATTAAAAAAAAAAAAAAAAAAAAAAAAAATATATATATATATATATATAAATAATTTAAAATTTTTATCGAAACAATTAAATTATATTAAAAAAAAAAAAAATTAATAATAATATTGTATGTATTAAAATAAATAATTTTATATTAAAAAAATTGTGCAAGTGGCAACAGGTAATTTAGATACAGGGAGCTACCGTTGTATCCGCCGCCGTTGACGCGGCTGGCAGTAATCGCGCAACTGTATCTTTTTTAGTCGCCGGCTCGTACTAGTATGAAAGAGTAGTCAGTTGAAGCGGTTCGAGTAAGCACTGACGGATACTGGCTACGGCGAGATATACAATTTCAACGCAACAGTACCACGGGTCGATGTCTATGACTGAATGACTCTTTATGTGGTAAATCGCTACGGCGTTTATATACTATTATGTATAACTAAAATTTAGTGTACAAATAATAAACTGAGTATCGACTTACTTGTTTCCGAGCAAGAATAAAACATCACGTTTACGTGTATATAATAAACCAAGTCGCTTTGATAATAAAATATCTAGCGAGAGTAAAATTTGCAACAACGAGAGGATGTTTGAAAAATAAAATTATAATTCAATATTGTGAATTAATAATCTAGATTCAAAAATTTTAAAGTGTTGTAATAAGCAAATGCTTATAAAAACAGCACCACTTTAACAACAGATAGGATTTTTAAAATACTATCATGTATGTATAAAGTGAAAGAGAGGAGTTAATCTGATGTTTTAAAAAATAAAAACATATAACGAAGCTCCCTGGTTGATCCTGCCAGTAGTCATATGCTTGTCTCAAAGATTAAGCCATGCATGTCTCAGTACATGCCGTATTAAGGTGAAACCGCGAATGGCTCATTAAATCAGTTATGGTTCCTTAGATCGTACCCACATTTACTTGGATAACTGTGGTAATTCTAGAGCTAATACATGCAAACCAGAGTTCCGACCAGAGATGGAAGGAACGCTTTTATTAGATCAAAACCAATCGGTGGCTTGTCCATCGTTACTTTTGGTGACTCTGAATAACTTTCTGCTGATCGTATGGTCTAGTACCGACGACGAATCTTTCAAATGTCTGCCTTATCAACTGTCGATGGTAGGTTCTGCGCCTACCATGGTTGTAACGGGTAACGGGGAATCAGGGTTCGATTCCGGAGAGGGAGCCTGAGAAACGGCTACCACATCCAAGGAAGGCAGCAGGCGCGCAAATTACCCACTCCCGGCACGGGGAGGTAGTGACGAAAAATAACGATACGGGACTCATCCGAGGCCCCGTAATCGGAATGAATACACTTTAAATCCTTTAATGAGGATCCATTGGAGGGCAAGTCTGGTGCCAGCAGCCGCGGTAATTCCAGCTCCAATAGCGTATATTAAAGTTGTTGCGGTTAAAAAGCTCGTAGTTGAATCTGTGTTTCGTACTGTTGGTTCATCGCTCGCGGTGTCAACTGGCATGTTACGAAACGTCCTACCGGTGGATTTAGCTAAGGTCAAACTTTGCGGTCCAATTTAATCCTATCGCGGTGCTCTTAATTGAGTGTCGAGGTAGGCCGGTACGTTTACTTTGAACAAATTAGAGTGCTTAAAGCAGGCTTATTTTGCCTGAATACTGTGTGCATGGAATAATAGAATAGGACCTCGGTTCTATTTTGTTGGTTTTCGGAATACCGAGGTAATGATTAATAGGGACAGATGGGGGCATTCGTATTGCGACGTTAGAGGTGAAATTCTTGGATCGTCGCAAGACGAACAGAAGCGAAAGCATTTGCCAAAAATGTTTTCATTAATCAAGAACGAAAGTTAGAGGTTCGAAGGCGATCAGATACCGCCCTAGTTCTAACCATAAACGATGCCAGCTAGCGATCCGCCGATGTTCCTCCGATGACTCGGCGGGCAGCTTCCGGGAAACCAAAGCTTTTGGGTTCCGGGGGAAGTATGGTTGCAAAGCTGAAACTTAAAGGAATTGACGGAAGGGCACCACCAGGAGTGGAGCCTGCGGCTTAATTTGACTCAACACGGGAAACCTCACCAGGCCCGGACACCGGAAGGATTGACAGATTGATAGCTCTTTCTTGATTCGGTGGGTGGTGGTGCATGGCCGTTCTTAGTTGGTGGAGCGATTTGTCTGGTTAATTCCGATAACGAACGAGACTCTAGCCTGCTAAATAGGCGTTTTTGGTATCTTGAAAGATTTACTTGATTTTCGGATCAAGTGATTTTTACTACCAACGTAAATAAATATCTTCTTAGAGGGACAGGCGGCTTCTAGCCGCACGAGATTGAGCAATAACAGGTCTGTGATGCCCTTAGATGTTCTGGGCCGCACGCGCGCTACACTGAAAGAATCAACGTGTCTTCCCTGGCCGAAAGGCCCGGGTAACCCGCTGAACCTCTTTCGTGCTAGGGATTGGGGCTTGCAATTATTCCCCATGAACGAGGAATTCCCAGTAAGCACGAGTCATAAGCTCGTGTTGATTACGTCCCTGCCCTTTGTACACACCGCCCGTCGCTACTACCGATTGAATGATTTAGTGAGGTCTTCGGACTGATGCGCGGCAATGTTTCGGCATTGCCGATGTTGTTGGAAAGATGACCAAACTTGATTATTTAGAGGAAGTAAAAGTCGTAACAAGGTTTCCGTAGGTGAACCTGCGGAAGGATCATTAACGTATAATATACAATACAAAATTTTGTATTTGTAATATATATATATGCATATAAATATTACTTTCAAAAGTGTTAACGCACGCCGTATAAAAAGTAAATTGAATGAATACTTATGAGTATCTTCAGAAACTTTGTGTTCGATTATATTTGTATCACATAGTCATGGTAACCTATACTAGTCTATACTCTAAATGTCTTGTGCATATATTGTGTAGATGAGGTTTTTAAATGAATATACGCCATGGCTGAATTATATTTACAAAGTTTCGTTGCCATATACATCTGATGTATAGATGGCAATTTTACATTAGAATAGGATATAATATGTTTCTATTGTAAAAGACATTTTGTCAATGTATAAAAATTAAGTCAACAAGCGTAAAATGGAAAATATCAATATTTTCTTAAAAAAGATGATTATCCTGAACGGTGGATCACTTGGCTCGTAAATCGATGAAGAACGCAGCTAATTGCGCGTCAACTTGTGAACTGCAGGACACATGAACATCGACATTTCGAACGCACATTGCGGTCCACGGATCCAATTCCCGGACCACACTTGGCTGAGGGTCGTTTATTATATAAAAACTGCTTACATTGATTGTACTAGCGAGAAAATATACAATGAATGTTCATCATCAATAATTGATTATAAAATAAGATGATGTCGTTTGAAATTATTATTTTTACTTGAATCAGTGAATTGTTGTTATAATATTATGGTACAACTGATTTTCGAGTTTACGAATTATATTCATTTTATAGACCGTAAACAGTTGTTACGTTTTAGTTCACTGGTATTTTAATTCAATTTTGACGACCTCAGATTAAGTGAGACTACCCGCTGAATTTAAGCATATTAATAAGCGGAGGAAAAGAAACTAACAAGGATTTCCTTAGTAACGGCGAGTGAACAGGAATTAGCCCAGCACTAAATCCTATGGTTATGCCATTAGGAGATGTAGTGTTTAGGAGGAATCATTTAACCCGAGACACATTATCATGTCCAAGTCCATCTTGAATGGGGCCATTTACCCATAGAGGGTGCCAGGCCCGTAGTGACTGGAAATTGTTTCAGGTGATTCTCTCCTTAGAGTCGGGTTGCTTGAGAGTGCAGCTCTAAGTGGGTGGTAAACTCCATCTAAGGCTAAATATTGTTACGAGACCGATAGCGAACAAGTACCGTGAGGGAAAGTTGAAAAGAACTTTGAAGAGAGAGTTCAAGAGTACGTGAAACCGTTCAGGGGTAAACCTGTGAAACCCAAAAGATCGAATGGGGAGATTCATCGTCAACGTTTTTAGTATTAATGCAAGCTATGATGTGATTATAGAATCCTTGTGGTCACTAGATTATACTTGCTTGTATTATTTTTGCTAAATTTGTCGTCGTGCACTTCTCCTCTAGTAGAACGTCGCAACCTGTTAGATGTCTATCTATGGCCCAATTGGTAGCCTTTAGTATTTTATTATACTGAAGACCTTTGGTATCCTGATAAACTGTTTGACAGTATACAAATGGTATTGAGCCGCAATTATATGCGTTAGGCTTACCGCAAGCGTGATTTTCTCCTGGTAGTGCGGATTTAATGCCGTCGCTGGGAAAAGTCTGCTGTTAGCTGTGTAATGTCTTTAACTGGCTTACTTACTGGTTAGCGATGCTACTGCTTTGGGTACTTACAGGACCCGTCTTGAAACACGGACCAAGGAGTCTAACATGTACGCAAGTCATTGGGATATATTTATATAAACCAAACCTAAAGGCGTAATGAAAGTATAGATTGTCTTAAGACAATTGAGAGAAGATGGGTTACGTTACGATGTAATCCCGCATTCTCAGGACGTTCTATTCTCATTGAGAAAGGGCGTACCTAGAGCGTACACGTTGGGACCCGAAAGATGGTGAACTATGCCTGGTCAGGATGAAGTCAGGGGAAACCCTGATGGAGGTCCGTAGCGATTCTGACGTGCAAATCGATCGTCTGAACTGGGTATAGGGGCGAAAGACTAATCGAACCATCTAGTAGCTGGTTCCCTCCGAAGTTTCCCTCAGGATAGCTGGCATTTAATATATTGAGTCTCATCTGGTAAAGCGAATGATTAGAGGTCTTGGGATCGAAACGATCTCAACCTATTCTCAAACTTTAAATGGGTGAGATCTCTGGCTTGCTTAAATTATGAAGCCATGAGATTTCGGATCAAAGTGCCAAGTGGGCCATTTTTGGTAAGCAGAACTGGCGCTGTGGGATGAACCAAACGTGAAGTTAAGGCGCCTAAATTAACGCTTATGGGATACCATGAAAGGCGTTGGTTGCTTAAGACAGCAGGACGGTGGCCATGGAAGTCGGAATCCGCTAAGGAGTGTGTAACAACTCACCTGCCGAAGCAACTAGCCCTGAAAATGGATGGCGCTGAAGCGTTATGCCTATACTTCACTGTCAATAGCAAGTGAAACGTATATTTTATATATGTTATGAAGCTTTGACAAGTAGGAGGGTCGCGGTGGTGTGCGCAGAAGGGTCTGGGCGTGAGCCTGCCTGGAGCCGCCATCGGTGCAGATCTTGGTGGTAGTAGCAAATACTCCAGCGAGGCCCTGGAGGACTGACGTGGAGAAGGGTTTCGTGTGAACAGCAGTTGAACACGAGTCAGTCGATCCTAAGCCCTAAGAGAAATCTTATAATAATATGGTGTTATAAATAATAATAATAATAATACACACCTATTGGGCGAAAGGGAATCCGGTTTCTATTCCGGAACCCGGCAGCGGAACCGTATACAATTCGTTCACTCGCAAGAGTGTTCGTCGGGGTAACCCAAAATGACCTGGAGACGTCGACAGGAAGTCCGGAAAGAGTTTTCTTTTCTGTATAAGCGTTCAAGTTCCCTGGAAACTTTTAGCAAGGAGATAGGGTTTGGAACGCGAAGAGCACCGCAGTTGCGGCGGTGTCCGGATCTTCCTCTCGGACCTTGAAAATCCAGGAGAGGGACACGTGGAGGTGTCGCGCCGGTTCGTACCCATATCCGCAGCAGGTCTCCAAGGTTAAGAGCCTCTAGTCGATAGGATAATGAAGGTAAGGGAAGTCGGCAAAATGGATCCGTAACTTCGGAATAAGGATTGGCTCTGAGGAACGGGGCGTGTCGGGCTTGATAGGGAAGTGAGTTGACTGACGTGCCGGGCCTGGGCGAAATGATTGGTGTTTACGCACCAGGAGTTAAGCTCGGTCCCGTGCCTTGGTCTCTCATGGATCTTTCTTGCTATGAGATTATAATGGTGTGAAAGCACTGTTATCATTCTTTTCGGCCGTCATTTAACGTTCAACTCAGAACTGGCACGGTCCAGGGAGGTCCGACTGTCTAATTAAAACAAAGCATTGTGATGGCCCTTGCGGGTGTTGACACAATGTGATTTCTGCCCAGTGCGATGAATGTCAATGTGAAGAAATTCATTTAAGCGCTCGTAAACGGCGGGAGTAACTATGACTCTCAACATCTTTATGTTATAGTTCAGCAAGCACTACCCTCTACGTGGGTCCCGCTATTAGTACCTTAACTCTGAAAGACACTCTTTGAGTGTGTTAAGGGAAGCTAATAAGTGCCTCTGTGTCCTGGCTTTTGGGGTTGCCTGCCCTAATAGCCGTAATTTGACTGGCTCAAGTACTAATAATATGCCTCGGATGGGTGACACTGGTCGCCTTAGTGGCCCATCCTCTGATGTGGCCGCACCAGTCAATAGAGACAATGAGAATGTACCTTCCTCGGAAATTCCTGCCTACATCTGTGAATTTCCTGGATGCAACCGGCCGTTTACCACCAAGACCGGAAGAGGAGTACATCACCAAAAAGCACATAAAGATTGGTACGATGCACAACAAAACACCAACTATAAGAAAGCACGTTGGACGGAGGAAGAAATGGCTTTACTTGCTCGACAGGAAGCTCGCTTGACTATAGATAATGTCAAGAATCTCAATCTTGAACTACATAGACTGTTTCCGGACAGATCTCTGGAATCTATAAAAGGCCAACGAAGGAAGAATGATCATAAGAACAAAGTAAACCAACTAATTGAAAGTATACGGTCTCAGACCGCTGGGTTGGATTCTTCTTCCTCGTCAAGCGAGTCAGAGAATGAAAATGAAAGGAGGGTTGACAATAATCCAAACACTCCAGATGTTGACGAGTACAAATACGAGGATGCGATTTGTGACTATTTAGATAGTTTGCCTGCCTGCAATAATTATTATAATACTAGGAGCCTCAAAATGATATTACAGTCACTAAGAAGCTCCAACAAAGATCGAGTGTTCGAAGACATATCTATATATCTTCGACAAACATTTCCAAAAAGTCACAACCATACGCCTGGAAATGATTATAATAATAATAATAAGAACGATCAGCAAGGTACTGGCTATTCACGTCGCAAAACTCGTAAAGCTGAGTATTCCAAAATCCAAAATATGTGGAAGAAGAATAGATCTAATTGCATTCGGCATCTTCTTAAAGATAAAAAGACAAATAATAATCCAACTAAGGAGCATATGGTTCCCTTTTGGGAAAGATTAATGACAGATTGTAGCAGAAATACAACACCAGGAGTCGAAGCGCCAGACGACAAGAAGAAGGACGATCTTAAAGATCTTTGGAGCCCAGTTCGCCCAAAAGAAATAGAGCTTGCTCTTCCTTCTTTGGGTACTTCTCCTGGTCCAGATGGATTGTCTGCGAGAACCTTTAAGGCTATTCCAATAAATGTATGGGTCAGAATATTCAACATCTTTTTGTTTTGTGGTAAACTCCCAGAACATCTACTGGAGTCTAAGACCACACTCATACCTAAAAAAGATGGAGCATCAGAGCCTGGAGACTTCAGACCAATAACAGTCTCCTCAATTATAGCAAGAACCTTTCATAAGATCTTAGCCAATAGAATGACAAAAGTTGTTCCATTAGATCCAAGGCAAAAAGGGTTCAGGTCAGTAGACGGATGCTCAGAGAATATCTTTTTGATGGATTTAGTCCTAAGGTTTTCAAGGGCCCATCATCGCCCAGTATACATGGCAACTCTTGACGTTGCAAAAGCGTTTGACTCTGTCACGCATGACACGATAATTGATACCCTAAAATCATTTGGGGTCCCGAATATCATGGTTGATTATATTGCTGATGTATATAGAAAGTCTATCACTCACCTTCAATGCGGGGAGTGGATGTCGCATGCCATCAGCCCAAAAAGAGGCGTTAAGCAAGGGGATCCTTTATCTCCAATTATATTCAATATGGTCATCGACCGGTTATTTTCTAAGATTCCTGAGGAAATTGGATGCAGACTGGGAGATGTTACTATCAACGCATTGGGCTATGCGGATGACTTAATTTTATTTGCCTCAACACCAGCGGGGCTTCAGCAACTACTTGATATTTGTTCCGAATACCTGGATAAATGTGGGTTATGTGTTAATGCTGGCAAATGTGCTACAATTGCTCTGAAGTCTGTTATCAAAGAGAAGAAAACCATCATTGATGCCAACCAAAAATTTAACTGCCGTGGACAACCTATTCCAGCACTAAAAAGATCGGATGAGTGGAAATACTTAGGTGTACCGTTTTCTCCTACAGGGAAGCTCTTTTGCGACCCTTGTCATAAATTACAGCAGGAGATTAAGACTCTTAAGGCGGCACCGCTAAAACCACAACAGCGACTTTTCATCCTAAGAACCGCTGTTATTCCGTCATTATATCATCTTTTGGTGCTTGGTAACACGACCATCAGCACGCTTAATAAGCTAGATGTGGCTGTTAGAGCGGCAGTAAGGAGTTGGCTAGATTTACCTAATGATGTGCCGAATGCTTACTTTCACAGTGGTGTTAG